>NC_048409.1:17652477-17680872 GCF_013103735.1 Etheostoma cragini
ACACACACACACACACACACACACACACACACACACACACACACACACACACACACACACACACACACAAAAAAAACACATTTTTGTGTTTATCAATGCCTAGCAATACTGACATTTCCTTCTTTCTTTCTTTCGGTTTTCATCAAGGCTAGCATACTTATTGTGTGTGGTATTTCTTTGTACATGTGTTTTCACATGCATTAAATTGTGCTGTTGGTTTTTATGATGCATTATATGCCACAATGTGTGGTTTGTAGGTACTGCGGCTGCTGAGGTACCAGGGTGCTAATCTAATCTTTTTACCTGGTCTGTGTGCAAGCCAATTTAAAGAGTAAGGTTTGAGATGAGGCGGATGGAAATAAATGCTTTCAATTTACACTAATTTTTTAAAAGTAATTATTTTTATTGTCTTGCAAAATACCTCAACATTTTACAGCAGCCATTGTTTAAAGAAATTCATCAAAACACCCGCAGATCAAGAGGCTGCACAACACAAAGACACCATAAAGTTTCCTTGGCTGAACGAGGAAACGAGTAACTTTGTGTGTTCATGAGTGTGCATTGATTAGAGCTTAACTGCTTGCACTCATTTCCTGATATTAATTGGCGGGGTGAGGTCTTATCTCTGGCTGATCACCTGTCTGAAGGCAAAGTGAAGCAGAGACACGAGTGACAGGGTGAGAGACAGAGTAGTCGGCGGAGTGTGCAGAATTGCTATCTGTAATCTGCGATCAATCTTGGCCGAAGTGGCTGGTATGAGAAGGAAGTGGGGTCGACCCTTGTGCCCCACCATCCCCCTCTGTCCACTCCTACCCTCTCCACCTCCTTCCTTGTCTCAGCACCCCCTCATCCCAGGGGTGGCTTGGTCAGCCCTGAGGGGAGAACATGCTGCAGAGCAGGCAGACAATTTTCAGGCTGACTGCTTTTACTTTCGGCCCAACCAGGGCCTCATGAAAACAAACTGACAAAACAAAGGACAGCAAATTAATGACCCGTGCCCCCCCCCCCCAACTCCAACCCCTACCCCTGACGATTGACTCCCGACTTGGCACGTCCACCCCTCCCCACCCCCCTCCACTCTTGTCCTGACTTTTGATCCCCTCCAAATCATGCATGCACAGACACACATATCTGGACATTGACACACGCACACATACACACGCATTACTACCACCATCACCCTCTTCCTTAACTCTCTGAACCGTGGCATCTGGTTTAGATTGTCACAGGAAGAGAGAGACAGAGACATACAGAGCAAAAGAGTGAGTGTGAGTGGGACTGTGAAAGAGAGAGAGAGAGAGAGAGAGAAAGGGCCTCTCTGTCTGTCTCTGGACCTTCATTATCATGTGTAAATATTAATGCAATTTAAAAAAGAAACAGACATGGAGACACACTGGGTGAAGAGGGGCTTGTGGAACAGCATGTTCTCGGTCCAGACATGCTTTTTACACGAAAGGCTCGTGCAAGACTGTGTTCCATGAGACAGGCGCTCCTCAGACATTGTCACTTCACCACAATGTTTCAAGCTGTCATTTATACAGAGGATGTGATTTTACATGGGTCTGGCATTACAGTTGCATTAGCTTTACAATGTGATGACATATTATATTCTTATTGTGGGCCACAATAACACAGCATTATTTTATTTATTGTTTTTGCAACTTCTTGCAACTTGTGCTGATCTGTTACGTTGCATGCTGCTTTTTGTCTCATATTTGTTGTTGTTAATCACCCCTTTTTTATAATTTGGTGTCTGCTGTGTGTGTGACATTCATGGACATCAGAGATCTGATGAGGGAACAGATTAAGGCACTCTTTGACATGTGGTGAACACTTTGTGGGCACAGCTTAAGGCCATTCTCTGGGCTCACCAGAGCAAAGCCAGAGTCAAGAGTGCTGAGGTCAAACTGTCTGTTCATACTTCTCATCACCACCTCCCTTCTGTCAACAGAAAACAAATCTATCATACGAGCCAGGATCCAAATATAATGAGCACTACTGTCAAAAAGCTGCTGAAATATGTTGTGTGTTTTGCATGTACCTGCACTTCTTAAGAATTTGCAGAGCTACTTAGGAAAACCTCCATATTGGTCAATCCACAATTGCACATAATTTGAATGTTGGCCCTTTCTGTGTGGAGTTTGGACGCGCTTCCCGTTTTCACAGGGGTTTTCCTCTGGATGCCCTTTCCCACAGTCCAAAGATGTTTCCCTCACTTAATTTTTTTGAGCATTGTAAGTAAGGCTAGTACAGTTTAGAGGATATGGTTATCGATGAATCCTTTTGATTAAATTTCACCAATGAAATGAAATAAAACACGCAGCAAGTTACGGTATCAGAGCCCAAAGTGATGTTTTAAAACAGCTTCTTTTTTAACCTACAGTCTAATAACCATAGGTGTCTAACTTCACAATGACTTTAATGAAGAAAAGGTAGCCTAAAATGCTGTACTGAAGTTTCATTAGGATTAAGGGAGAAGCGTGGAAAATCACATAATTCTTAATTCAAGTACTATAATTGTAAAAGTTTAGTATTTTCTAGACCAAATTAGTGTTGATTTGTGTGTTAACCTTGGTGAGGACTAAAAAACCAATATGCTTGAGTTAATAATGGTGACAGATCTGATTTAGTGACAAAGAAAAAGAACACACACTCACACACACACACACACACAGACACACACACACACACACACACACACACACACAGACACACACACACATTCCTGTGGGATTAGTCAAAAAGACTATGAGCATTTCATCAAGTGTTTCCCGTTCAAACAGGCTTGAGAGCAGATCCTCGGAAAAGCTCAGGTCACTGCCCTGGGTTTTGGTTATGGCTTAATATTTAAACTGGGAGCTAGATGGATTGGAAGTGAGCATTATCAGTCATCGCTGAATTATTAAGGCCTGTGGTATCCACACACAGGCTAACAGAAACACACTCGCTCGCTCAACCTCGTCTCATGTCTGTCTTTCGGTCCGTCTGAGCCTATGAGGTAACTGGTCACCGCAGCCAGATTTATAGCTAATCAGTCTATATCGGCAGCAGTCTGCCATGGACTGGGCCAACTTTAGAACATTACACATTACCACACAAGGAGGGAGTGATGTCAGTATGAAGAGAGGGATAGAAGTCAAGTGATGAAAAGGAAGAAAGAAGGCACAAGGAGGAGAGGAATGGAGGAAGGGCAGGACAGAAGTGAGTGAGGCAACGATGGAAGACCGATAAAAAGCAGGAGAGTAATGGGAAAAGGACATATTTAAGGAGGAATAGAGGAAGGTGGGGAATAGGGTATAGGTGGTAGGGAGGGAAACGCACTCTGCCCCCCTCTTTCTTAGCCAATAGACCCTAGCTCATTAGTCAGTCCTTGTCGCTATGGCATTGACATCTCCCGCCATGCCATATATAGAGCTATTGATCTCTCATAGTACTCACATATGCAATTTAAATCAGAACAAATATATTTCTTTAGCACTACTTATCTTACTCAGTGTGTGTGTGTGTGTTTGTAGGATTGAGCTAGGAAGACAAGGTGTATTTGTGCGTGCCTTCCTGTAATGTACAGCTAAACAAATCCAAAAAAAAGTCCACACAAAGACTGTGTACTTGCATTTGAATGAGGGATTGTGTTTGGAGTCTCCTCATTGTATATCTTTATGTCCAAACTGTAATGTTTCTGTTAAGCGTATTGACAGGAGCTGATACATCTGTCAATACTATTGGCCATTAGTCTGAGAATGAGGTCAAAGCTTTTGTCAAGGCAAGGTCACTGACCTCACAGTTCATTTAATGAAAACATGACCACAAGGGGACCACAGGAAACGTCATTACTATATGGACACTAAATTGCAACCAAGACTTTTACTTTTACTCTTATTTGAATATGTTGTATTTTAACTGGAAATTGCACACTTTTCAACTCAGAAACAGGTGCAAAGACTAGAATCTAATAAAAAAACAGGTAGACTAAGGGCTGGGCGATATAGAGACTGTCAGATATCGCAATATTCTTGACAAAAATACCTCAATATCAATTTTAGAACGATATTGTAGGGTTGACAATATGTGCTTTAACAAATAATTTTACCAATTAGATTTTAGATATATAATCCCCAATAATGTGTATATATTGACTAACCGGGTAAAGGCAACCGGAAGAACAGTTACTTTACTGTAATGCAGCCTGTAAAACCAGCACAAGACAACACTTACAGCATAGTACAAAAAAACATTATACAAAATCTAAGACAATACTCAGTCCAATACATCGATATCAATAACGATGTATGTGTGTGTGTGTGTGTGTGTGTGTGTGTGTGTGTGTTTGTGTGTGCTTCCGTGTGTGAGTGTAATATCGATAGCCCAGCCCTGGGTGGATTCCTGTGTACTATCAACAGAAGTGTGCAGAAGTCAACCACTTTAACTTCTGTAAACTGATTTCTAATTCATCTTTTCATCGGTGACCAAGTTGTTCTTATAGCTTCAGTAACACCTGATTTGTTCCTCTTTGGTCATCTTTCCCATCATTCTTAAGCATTTGAGTTGTCTAGAGTGACTTTCCATGAAATCTCCTCAAACTGGGCCAACCTTCTATCTTAATCAATATCACACAATTTCCAAAGAAAGCCCTTCTTCACGTGTGGTTACAAGAGAGTCGCATCAGTAATTGGTATATGATACCCCATTTTCATCTTGAGTACCACTCTGTAACGCCACCGCAGCAGGCCAGTTTGCACTGTCTGACCAAACCACAAGCGTACGGTCACAGATGGATTCCTCCAAAGCCCCTACAAAACAGCCACCAACTGCCAGCCATCAAACTCCACCACCACATAACCACAAGCTAACCGCTGAAAGTGTAGGAAACTGGGGAGGGAAGAAGGAGGGATGAGAGAGTTAATAAGTAAAAGGGACTGTGTGATAAGATGTTGAAAAGGGAAAAATAACAAGAAACAAGTGCAACATTGCTTAAGGAAGTGTCTTGATTTACATCTCTTTCTCTCCATCTCTTCAGTCAGTTGCCATATATCTTTTTCTTCATCCTTTACACATGCAACAAAAAAAAAACGCCATGGTAAAATCAGACAGAGAAGACAGAGTGAGCTCCAGAGAGCATCACCATCATCACCATACAAACAGCCAAACACTCGGGCTATATGCTAATGAGCTTCCTAATGACCGTCGCCACTTAGGCACTGCTAATTAAAACCCATTTGATTCAAAGACACTTATCAGGCTCTAAAAAAAAGAAAGCAAAAATTTCCCAGGAAGGCAAGCAGAGTTATGGCCACCTTTGGTATTTGTCAAAGCCCTCCCACGCCTCCCCTTCCTTTTCTGCCCTTGTGTCTGTCTCTCTCTGTCTCTCTGTCCCCCGGCTCGATTGCCTCTAATGGACACGCTTTATCTAGGCTGACCTAACCATTGTCACAGGGAGCAGAATTTGTGAGCTTTTAGAGTGGGTACACTCATCGATGTGCTGGGGGTGGGGGGTGGCGGTGACTGGGAGTAAGCGGTGGGTGCGAGGAGGGGGTTGCTTGGCAAGTGTCCATCCATGCACTCTCCAAGCCACTTCGTTAGCGACCACATACACATCTCCCTGTCCCCCTCCTCTGTGCTCAGCTATGCAAATAGGATGCCAGTTAAATGCTGAATGAAAAGTGAGATATGAGCTTTCAACTCATCTGTGGAATGGACAGGACAGACAACAGAGTGGTAAATGCATTGCTTTGGGGTCTTTTAATCACTCAGTGATGGAACTTTTAATTGAACAATCTTGTTTATGTATGTTCTTTTCTCCTCAGATTTCCTCACATTTTTAAAAAGAAAGAAGGAAGGAATTGGACTTAAATTGGCCAAAACAAAAGAAAGTCAGCGATAGAGGGAGGCAGTGAGAGTTTGTCCCCTCAGCCCGGATGAGAAACCGGATAGGGCCATTTTAAAAATCGCCTAACATGCTCGACACAATAGACAGCTGAGAAACTTGAGCCTTGTTTGATTTGAGTGTCAGGGTGGGAGGCACTAATCTGTGGACATGGCAGGCACAGGTGGTGAAACAATCAAACACACACACACACACACACACACACACGCACGCACACAAACACGCACACACACACAAATTCCAAAGATTGAAAAAAACTAAAATGGCAACAAGCAGAACTGTTTACATAACCACACTTTCATGCCTACAAATGCACACAGGCTTGTATGGAAATATACAGAGGGGAAACACATGCAAACAGCCACCATAAGATACACACAGAAGCACACACGTGCATGTCCGCAGCGAGCTGAATTGCTATGGAGCGTGGTGTTGTTTTACTGGGACAGATAAAGACAAGGTGGATCAGATTCCCAGCTCCGGTTTCCTTCTCCTGCCTTTCACCTTCCTTTTTATGTGTCAGTGGCACACGCCCTGCCTCAGTGATGGAGCACTGATTGAAAAAAAAGACATGGTATTGTATCTCAAAGGGAGAAAAAAAGCTCTTGAGGGGTATCCTGGTATACTCACAGCTGTGTCACATGTTTTAACACATTGTAATTGGCCTTTTATCTCAGATTTTCCTTTTATCTGTTTTTTATCTGATATTTTCTAAAGCAGAAATTAATTGAAATCTAATTTACCCCTGGATAATGAGCAACGGTTAACACGTGAAGTCCATTTAGATCATAAAGGACAATGGGGCTCGGAGGTTTAGGAACCCCAGGTAAAAAAAAATATTAATGTGCATAAAGAAGCCAAGAAAAGATTGAAAAATCTCCAAAAGGCATCAAATTAAACAGATTAGACAGTTGTATAAAATGTCACAAAAAGTTACTTAGTTAAAAACACTTTCAAAATAACAGAAAAAAAAATGGCGTCTGCAAAAGTTTGGGCACCCTGCAGAGTTTCTAGCATGTACTGCCCCCTTTGGAAAGCTAAGACCTGACAGAAAGAAGAAATGGCAGTCATCAGGAACAGTGGAAGTTAAAGCAAGGTCTGGAAGACTAAGAAAAATATCAGACAGAACAGCTTGCAGGATTGTGAGAAAAGCAAGTCAGAACCCAAGTTTGACTGCATGATCCATCAAGAAAGACCTGGCAGACACTGGAGTTGTGGTACACCATTCCACTATAAAGAGATACTTGTACAAATATGGTCTTCATGGAAGAATCATCAGAAGAAAACCTCTTCTAAGTCCTCACCACAAAAGTCAGCCTTTGAAGTTTGCAAATGAACATATAGACAAGCCTGATGCATTGTGGAAACAAGTTCTGTGGACCGATGAGGTTAAAATAGAAATTTTTGCCCGGAATGAGCAAAGGTACATTTGGAGAAGAAAGGACACAGAATTTAATGAAAAAAAACCTCTGCCCAACTGTTAAGCATGGGGTTGGATTAATCATGCTTTGGGGTTGTATTGCAGCCAGTGGCACAGGGAACATTTCACGAGTAGAAAGAAAAAATGGGTTCAATGAAATTTCAGCAAATTTTGGACCCTAACTTGATGCCATCTGTAAAAAAGCTGAAGTGAAAGAGAGGATGGATTCTACAAATGGATAATGATCCTAAACACCCCTCAAAATCCACGGTGGATTACATCAAGAGACGTAAACTGAAGGTTTTGCCATGGCCTTTACAAACTCCTGACCTCAACATAATAGAAAATCTATGGATAGACCTTAAAACAGCAGTGTGTGACAGACAGTCCAGAAATCTCAAAGAGCTGGAAGACTTTTGTAAGGACGAATGGACGAAGATACCTCAAACAAGAATTGAAAGACTCTTGGCTGGCTTCAAGAAGTGTTTCCAGGCTGTGATACTTGCTAAAGGGGACAGAACAAGGTATTACCTCTGCAGGGTGGCCAAACATTTGCATATGACATTTTTTTGTTTTCTGTTATTTTGAAAGTGTAAACAACGGAAATAAAATCTAACTTTTTGTGTCATATTATATGCATGTCTAATCTGTCATTTGATGCCTTTTGGAGATTTCTCCGTCTTTTCTTGGCTTCTTCATGCACATTTATACATATTTTTACCTGGGGTGCCCAAACTTTCGAGCCCCACTGTATCTCTAACCTGAAACACTGAACGCAGTTAGTCATTAGACTTTATGTCATTTATAGTGTCAGCATTGGAAAATCTGAATAAAGTGTGGCCTTGATCTTCCTGATGTTAAAGCTCCTTTTGTAAAATGCACATCTCACGCACGCACACACAGTCTACAGGTACTTATATCAACATAATATGACGTTTATTAGCATTTCCCTCACTTCTGAACAGACACAGAACAAGCACAGGCAAATGCATAACAAGCTTATGCATCTCAGCCAAGCAGAAAAACAGGCCATGCCTTTGCTATTCATGCAACACAAAACCTATCATAGACTGTCAGGTGAAGTAACTTGAACGCCAGGTATTATTTGCTAATCTTATTTACACTCTGAAAGTGAGCAGTGGAGTGTAAATCTTTAGTTTTATCTGGGCAGGCCTCCACCTTACACGTAAGAATGTTGCTGCTAACACACTAACTTTGCTCAATAAATTGCAGCCAGCGATTTGCATTTCCGTTTGCGTTAATTAAGTGAATCAAGATTGACATATTGGAATAGTGTTGTTTGTTGTGCAATATCCACACAAATCACGATACTTATTTGTTTTTCTAAAAAGAATTGATTGACTTAATATTTTTTTTTGATGTATTACAACTTTATCGGTATTTCTCACAGCTTGCCATTAAGAGAGACTGGATTTTACACAAGAGAAGGGGGTCTTCCCCAGAGGACCTCCCCCTAACTCATACATTTATAATAATAATAATTTACATTTCATCCTTGCACAAATACCCAGAAAGACACATGCTCTTTATTCACCTCTATCCTCTATGTTATATTTTACAACACACACACACACACGTTTTGCCCCGAGGCCAGTTTCTGTAATGGGATCCTCACTGTTATTTCTGCTGAATAAAATAAATCCCACTAATTAACACGTTAACATGATTGATGGGCCTTGATTCAGCAGGGAGCAGGGAACGTCTGTCTGCACTCAAGCTGCCCTGCTGCTGCCTGCACACAGACAAGGAAAGGTTCAGGCAATAAGACATACAGTGGTGGAAATGGAAATATGAAACATTTTAGACTTTCACAGTAAAAAAAAAAGACCTGGGTCCATACAAGTTAGTGACTGAATACCATTTCTGACTACATAGTTTTAATAATTACAAAGAAAGACCTGATGCATGATGCTACATTTCAAAATGTCATTTCCTGAGGTTAAGCACAACTACGCACCATGTATAATCTGTACACAACAGTAGATACACTGTTATTGGAGAAGCATGAGAAAGGGTATTACATAGGCCGAAGTGAACTGATTTGTTCAAAAGACATTAGTGCTGTTCACATGTTTGAGAACCAAACAAGGAAGTAAGGTGTGACATTGTTCAGTGAAGGGACGTGACGCTGGGAGCAATCAGAATCTAATCTGTCTGCAATAGAACTCAAAGACCGAGGATACATACAAATGACCTGATAAAAACCCTCAAACAGACATTAAACATTCAAAGTCACCTTAAGAAGAAGGCGGTAATGGAAATTCTTGAATGTTAAGTAGCTGTGGGTCACACCACAGCCACGTACACACCAAGCAATGTGTACAAAAAAAACTGTGAAAATCTAAGTGCTACTGAAATAAGTTACTTATCAGATACTTAAATGAGATTAATCTCAACAATGTTTGTTTTTAATCGCTGTTATTGTCACTTTTTCTACTCAAACAAAAATGACTGTGATATTCTGATCCTGATAAGGTTTGTGGTTAACAATAGATATGCTTCATAAAATTGGTTCTAATAAGACACAGTCGCGTCCATTAATCCTGTAGGTTGTTGATGCCTATTTGAATATAATGTCAGACTTTTACCACCTGGGTATCTTTGTCGGCCACATCTTTGACCCATCGGGTCCTCTATCCATTGTTAGTTGCTCGGCCTTACTAGGTAGACAAGTAAAGCCTTGTATTGACAGTTGAGTGAGGTACAATGTACCTGTCTGTCTGCCTCTGTTTTCCGCCAGCCTCTTTTTCTTTGGGCAGTTCTGGGAACATTGTGAAGTGAAGAGGCTTTCAGGGGGCTATGCCCGCTGTGGCCGCCCGTTCTTTATGAATGAATTAATCAACAGTGACACTGCACTACATGCTTTTTCCTTCCTCATTATTTTAATTAGCCGTTTATATGGATGCCCCTCCCACCCCTTTTGCATTTCATTAATACATTAACATGCACTTGACAAAAAGAGCAAGGACACAATTGCGGTCGCTTGGCTGGTCACTTTGTAGTCTCCCGCTTGTCCGCTTAGCCTGCCCCACCGACAATCTTCCTCCTTCTGTCCTGCCTCTAGCTCTGCAAAGCAACTTCTAGGTAAGTTATAGGCAATTACTGTTATATTATGCTAAAGAGCATGGGTTTGCATTAAATGAGATAATGGGAGTATTTCAAACAACAGATGCACACGTGTTAAGCGTGTAGTTGCCAAAATACAATTGATAGTGACCCTTCCCCCTTTCATTAGTGCATTAAGTTGCTTAAAAATTCTCAGACAAAGAGGAAAATTACACAATTTTTACACATACAGTGGGTCAGTGTCATTAGCGTCCATTAAGACTCCTTCACACATTTCCTGTCTGCAACAGCATGGGAAAAATCTGTTCCTGAAAAAAGTTTGCATTCTTTCCAGTGGACGCGGATGGAGAGGGGCACTGCGGGTGTTTGTGGGTAAGTGAATGTGTGTGTTGTGAGTGTGTGGCAGCTGTGCGTATGAATGACAAGGTAGACCTATTATGCTTGTGTGGAGTGGTAAGCGCCGACGTGTGAGGGTGTGTGTGTTTGAGAGTGGGTACGTGCGGGTGTATGTTAAGACGTGTGCGAGAGGGCAGTCGCTCCGATGATGAGGTGAGAATGATGAAGCCCATTCCTCAATTTAGGGCACCATGTGCAGCTCATATGTTGGGTCTTTGTTAAAGGGTTGCTCATCAGAACCGGTAAAATAAAATAACACACACACATACACACAAACGCACGCACGCACACACACAAGCCCCCCACTTTGGTCTGCTATTGCCTGCAGGCAGAGAGTGATTGACAGTATCCAGATTGCCAGATTGTTCTCAGAAGCGTGGAGAAATGACATCACACTCATTACAACTTCTAAATATAAACAGTCACACTGCTTGACTGACAAGTCAGTATACATGCATGTGTGCCTGTGTGTGCCTGAGTGTGTGTGTGTGTGTGTGTGTGTGTGTGTCTGTGCGTTTGTGGTTCTCCTGTAATGTGGTTAGTGTTTGTATGTGTATATGTGTATGTGTGTGTGTGTGTGTGTGTGTGTGTGCATGTAGGTGTGTACTATGCCAATGTGCATGTATATGTCACATTGGGTTATGGTTAACTGTTCAAAATAATTGTAACTCTACCCACCGGTGATTGATTTAATTAATCCTGTAACTTTTTAATCTTTTGTTGCTCTCATCCATGAGTAACTTTCGGTAATTTACCGGTATGTTATTTTATTGTAACTATTAACAGGGCATTGTTTTTAAAACCATTGATTCTTAGCAACCCAATCCTTTATAAATAACGGTTACAAAGATCGCAGCTGGTGGTCACAACCTAAGAAGTTGTTCACTTAAAACATATACAACAAAGATGCTTAGTTATTTCTAAAGTATCACAGTCACGCTGTGATTTAAATCAACTAGTGGGTGTTAACAAATGATTGAAAATGGGAGGAGCAGTAAAAGAAGTGGATGTTGTACGTTGCTGAGGGAGGTTCAACTAAGAAAGAGTGGATTGGTGGTTGAGGAAAGAAGGTAGGCTTACATGATTGCAATAACTCCGGCTGGTACAGATATAACTTTTCATACCCATATAAAAGAATAGAGAGATGTAGATCATAATGATTCAAAAAGAGCAGTTACAAAAGTAAGAGTAACCAACAACAGACAAGCAGGAAGACGCACAAACACACAAACCATATGTGTGTGGGGCTGGTGCTGAGATGAAGGCTTCTCCAGCTTGTCTGGCAAGCACATTGTAATTTACAAGCGCTCAATGTCACGTTGAGATCTCAATTAAGCAGCTTGGCTACACACTCGAGCCCTCAGGGCTGGGTTGAGCTGGGCCCATATTCTGCCTCTCTGGCCGAGGCACACTGCAGAGTACTGTGCTCCTCCAACTTTTTGCTCCTTCTCCCGCCGCCAACAGACAACGTCAACAGTAAATATTTGAGGTTAGAGACAAAGAGGGGAGAAGGGATTCATTTAGCTCATTTGAAAACACGACATTGTGATTAACAGTCAGGCGGTCTGCGAAACAAGACGATATCATGCTTTGCTTATAAGTGTCCTTGAAGCACCAGATGCACTTCAAACAAAAGTATGCAAGCAACTTATTAAAGTTTTGTAACACAAGCAAAATTGAGAAAATGACATTGTGGTATAAATAAAAAGCGGAAGAGGAAGTTATACAAATAAAGTATAAAACTATAAGATGAGAACATGATGAGAGAGTCAAGGAGAGACACAGAAAGACAGATCCAGATAATAGATAAGAGAGACAAAAAGTCATACCCAGACATGTGCAGAAACAGGGCTACTGACTGAAAGGAACTACAGAGACACCATGTGCTGGAATAAAGCAACAAAACCTCATAAGCTGCCACTACTGTTCTGTGATTGGATCCATGTGGACCTTGGCCTTGGTCCTCCACCACCTGCCTCAAATATTCCCAGCACCTAACAAGCCAGCCAGCCCCCAACTGGTCCCAGACACATTTTACAAGCGGCCATATTGATGGCTATTGAGCTAGAGTGCTATTTAGCTCACCAGAATTCTTAAATTATACACTAGGCAAGGGCACCCTCACACAGGGACAGAGCCCACATCAGAGCTTCCACTTCCAGTCCTGGCTAAGCCTGGCGCTGAATCAAACTCCCAAACATGACACACTGGGTAAAACAATGCCAGCCTGAATGCAAAATTGCATTTGAAAATAAACGAGGAAGCAATATTTGTCGTTTCTTTTTTTTTTTAAAGCTGAAGATATGTAAATCCTTCAAAGAACGTGGTCTTTTACCACATTTTGCCTCAGTGTGAATAGAATCTGTGCTTTTTATTTGGTTGTAACTGTTAAATCATGCAGACTGAACTGATAGTGAATCTGACAAATACACAATATCTCCCTGTTGACTGTTTAAGATTTAACAGAAAGTGAAGTATTTAGTTAAGTGACCAAATAATGAAAAATTCTGAGAATCCTTCCTAACATCTGGGAATAAAAAACAAAACATTAAAATATGACTTATTAACTTATTAAATAATGGCTCAGATAAAGCCCACATGACAGACTGAAATGAAAACGTCATGCTGTAGAAAACGTGTCTGCTGTAGAAAACGTGTCTGCTGTATGGTTCCGTTTAATAGAGGTTGCTGCTGCTCTACTACAGAGGGCCTTGCATGAAGGCCTTCAGGAGCTCAGGGCCACAGTGAAAGCAAAAGGGCTGTGAGTCGGGCCAAAGCTCCTGATTGGCATTATCCTAACGAGCTGCAATTACAGCCCTGAAACCCACGGTTACTGCAGTGGCTTTAACGAGCCAGCCATCACGCAGACCACAATTATCATCAGAAGAACTATTAAACGCGACGGCTACAGCCTTGTTAAATGCTCTCAAATGTGGAGGCCACACATTCTTCTCAGGACACTGGCTGACAGACGGACACAAACATGGGCGAGCCTAGAAAACATTGTTCATTCACAACACAACAACTGCTACTGTACAGAACTGTATCCCTCTCACAGTACTGGTCCAATTTCTTTTTGATGTTTCTCTACCTCTTTCTTCTTTTTTTAAAGGCTTCCTCTGGATGCTGCTTGACTACAGTATGCGCAGGGACTGAGATCCCTCCTGTGAGTGACCACAGTAACTTAGTGGTCTCCTGAAGCTTAACAGCTTAGCTGCTACGGCACTGCTCCAGCAGCAGGCTGCTCCCTGGTGGGCATATCCCAGTTGGGGCTTACCCACACTGGGCTTACACTGGCTTCTGTGAGCTTACAGGATGGGAGGAAGGAGGGAGAAAGAAAAAAAAGATGTGGAGGTTGGCACTTCAAAAACAACCTGACTGTGTAAGAGTGGTTGAATTTGATGAAGCCTACCTGAGCAGAAGGATTAGATTTCTGACCAACCAAACGAAGATGAAAGAGTAACATCCTAAAATGCTGAAAGACAATGGGGAGAATATGCCAAAAGAAACTGAATTCTCTGTACAGCAGACTTGAACTAAAAAGACCTAAGTGTCTCATGTGAATATGTAAGAATGCTTTAACTAATTTTAGAAAAACAAATGGGGAATCATCGAAATAGCAAAGAGAACAGATGAATGTAAAACAAGAGGGACAAAAAGGTATTTTGCACCGTTCATTCAGGTGTCATTTTGTTTCCTGAGAGAAAAAAAATAAAAAAAGGAAAACGAAATATGGGAAAGGTGGGACCTTTGCCTCAGCTGGAATCCAAGCAAATGAAAGAGTTCTCTTCACTTACTGGAGCACTCTGAAAAAAAGAGTCTGAGAACGTTGTAAATGAGGAGTGTAAGAGAGTTCACTATGACAACATGCAACACAACATAAAGTAATTTGTTCTGTTATTGGCACGAGTGCATAGGAAAGGACTGCCAGTATCAAATAACTTTGGATTGGATATGTGTGTGTGGGTGTATGTGTGTATGTGTGTGTGACACAGTATAAAGCAACAGATAAATAAAAATATGAGTAATAGGCCTTGAAATGTAAGAAAAAAAGAAGGTCAAAGGAGGAGATAGGTTGTGTTTGGGGTTAGCCTCTACTCACAGTCAGGGCAGTGTGCCTGTCAGGCCATGCCTGGATTTGATTGGGCAGCTGGAGTGTGTACTTGGCAGAGTGCAGTAGAGTGGCGCAGATCAGAGATGCAGTGATGCTCCTAGGGGATGTGGTGGAGGTTTGGCAGGGTCAGGGACAGGCAGGCCCAGACCGAGGCCAGACTAAGGCCAGAGGGAAGGACCAGGGCTAAGAGCCAACTCAGAGAGTGGAGCCTCTGTGTAGGATACCGGCTCTGTAGGCCAACAGCTCTCAGCTCTCGGCTGCCAAGTCCCATCATAGCGAGCTACTTAGACCTCCCTTGCAGCAATTTGATTCAGTAAAGAATTTTTATTTAGCTTGTTACTCCGTAGAGGTGAGGTGTTGCAGGGCAGTATTATAAAGAATGCTTCAACATTTTGGTAAAAATAAAATGAGAATAAATCAGAATGAGCACATTTCCTCTCAGCTACAGTTTGGTCCTTTTCCAGCAGCTCTTTGTATTTACTGTGCCTCGTTGTTGTACTAGTTTTTATCTGGCAATTACTGCTGTGGCCCACAGGAGAGGAGAAGTAAGCGGGGCAGGTGAGTTAGAGAGCAATACAAACGTGCACACAAATACTGTCTACGTCCTCGTTTATAATGTGTGTCTGTGTGTGCGCACGGTTCAATGTGTGTGCGCGGCAACGTATGCTTGGCTGCCAAGTGTGTGATTCTTGGTCACTGTGTATTTTGCCAGGATTGTGATTAATGACTCACCATCATGATAACATTGGAGGGTGAGACGCATTCATTCACACAAAGGCCCTCCTTGGGCCCTCTCTCTCTGCCACCTCATCTACTGAGAGGGCCAACAACTGGCCCTAACACCGGCCCTTTGTGCCTGTTAACCTCCACATTTATTTACCCTCCCACTTGTCCCTCCTGCATTTTCTCTGGCTCATTCTTTCTAAACACTTGATTTTTCACTTACTTCTTAGAATGTAGTCTGTTCAACTCAATTCTGCCATATTCTGTTAAGCACATCATTACAATACGCCCAGCTTGAAGGTGAACCTAAATCTATCTGGGAGGAAACAGTCCCGCCGGCCAATAAGTGAACGTCCTTTATCTGTATCTACAGTAAGATCTGTAAGGTGTGTGTGTATTTACATTTCATCCTTGGACAAATACCCAGAAAGACACATGCTCTGTATCCACCTCTATCCTCGATGTTTTACAACACACATACATACACACACACACACACACACACACACACACGCTGCTGATTAATGACAGTCATTTGTCAGGCAGAGGTGGATAAAACAATGAATATTATCTTTGTGCTAAGGGCCAGAGCAGAACTCACTCTCCCACTCGTGTCTTTCATAAGTGGTTGAACACAGTGGCACGCCGGGACACGCAGACAGCCAGCAGATCTATTCTCATTACTTCTCTATTAGGACATCAGCTTCCACTGATCAGGCCCCATATCTTTATACCGACATCAGAGAGGGAACGAGAGGTGGACGAAGGGTATAGAGGAGGGGAGAGGAGAGGAGGAATGAGGACTTTATAAAGGAGAGGGGAACTTGACATTTCTGAATTTGATTAATACTAGTCTAAATCATCCAATTTCAAGAGTCATAGTCCAATACTCCCATGGTAAATGCTATTTATCTGCCCTTATGCTGTCCTTCAGTGAAAAGATTAACAGATTTGCTTTGACCTTTTGAATCAGAAGCAGGAATGAAAGAAGGACAGGAGTGTACACAGACACAATTTGCTTGGTCATTTTTTAAACTGATTTTCGGAAACAGGTTAAGCAAGTAAACAGGCTGTCAAGAAAACCATGTGGTAAAGCTATGACAAGGATTTTTCATTAAGATGATAAGATGGCGTTTTTCTTTCACCTCCTTTGCCTGAGAGTAAGGTCAGAGTGCTAGGCTTTCACACGGTAAACTTTTCTTTGGGAGTGCATGAAAAAACAAACAAGTTCCTTGCAGTGGCACCAATATTAATGAAGCTTATTCAGTGGCAATGCCTTGTTGATAAGGGCAAAATATTTTTCAATCGTATCTGCATTTAGTGTGATACCGGAAGCTAGTGACTGGCAGCTGTTCTAACTTTTTGAGACATGTCGGACGCAAATCAAAACATAACTCATTTCCATGACAGCATTATCAAAAAACCTTTGTGGCTGAGATTACGATGATACACACCAGACGTTCTATTCCTGCCTTGGTGTGTGTTGTGGGAATGTTTGAACAGGACAAACACAATGCTGAGTAAATGACGGCCCTATCACTGACAGAAAGCACAAAAGGATCTGGAAACAAATATTTAATGTTCCCCATATTAGGTGGCTCAGCTGCAAATTCCTCAAGGTGAGAGAGTGTGACTTTTTATTTCATCGTGGAAAATAATACAGTAAAGTGATTACTGCAAGGTCAGAGTGGAGAGAGAGAGATAGAGAGAGAGAGAGAGAGAGAGCTAAGATTTGCAACTGTGTATAACAAGCACAGCAAGATATTACAATAATATTCAATTTCAAAAGGTACTTAATTAAATGTCACAAAAACATATATAAAGCAGAAAAAGTTGCTAGAATGATGTTTTCATTTTTCCCCAAAACTAAACAGCCAGTCTGAGTTAGTCAACCATGGAACTCTGACCCTTGTTTTCCCTTTGTGCCATCAAGTAACTCTTCATTTGGGTCTGACACATCCAACTAGGGCCACTCTCAGTATAAACAATAATCAATGAAAGACTCAGGGATCATTTCTTGCTCATATTCAAAGTTTGACGAAAAGAAACTGATGATTTGAAAAAAATTTAAAAACACCCTCTTGTCTCCCTTCCTTTCTCTCATGTTGGCCCTTTCTCTCCCAACTATGCAGCCGATAAATAGCGCAGCATGCTTAGTTATTTCCTCATTGGGACAGACAGAGAATGAGAGGTGGGGCGGAGTGCCACTGCCTCTGTGTGCACCTGACTGCCGTAAATCACCGCCACAGCGGTCCCATCTTCATGCTGGAGATTTAATGAACTACCGCAGGCTTTTTATGCCTCTTAAGGCTCGCTGAGTGACCACTTTGTAGTTGTTCAGAAGAGAGGCGACGCTGCCTCTGCCCACTAAATCTTTCCTGTGCCACCGAGGATAAAATCTCCCTTTATTCATGGGCTATTTACCAGATCCAGATTTATTACGGGGAGTACTCTAACAAAAGAGGGGTGCGAGACAAAACCCCTACTTCCCTCCTCCCCCAGGGCAGGCTGGGATAGAGACCCGGGAGCCCAACGACTCATCCTCGCTGGGCTTGTTTGACGGCGAGTGCCTGTTTATAGGGTAAAAGTGCAGTAGAGACCTCAGTGTGCCCTCTCTTAATGAGTGCACTGCTGATGGCGACAAGTACGAAGCATGTTTACAGACTCTCTGGTAAGGGCATACATGCTGTAACTGAAAAAATACATTTCCGTATACAGGTGTATATGTGCATTCAAACAAGATGAAGTAAGTGTAAAAACAGTATGCATACATACCTTATCCCATCTGTCCCTTCACTGACCCACGGGTACCATGTTACTATGGTAACACAACCACTCTAAGCCCCTTGTTGTGTTGGCTGGCTGGCTGGCTAAGGGGTCATGGATGACAGGTCAAAGAGATACTTATAGATACATGACCTTTGTCATGGATTTGTCAAAAGACCTTAACAAAGTTCTATAATGTTTCCACTTCAAACGCTCACTGCTTTAAGTGCGCACACATACACAAATGCATGTGCAAATGCACACACGTGCAGTCAGAGTGTAAATAAGTCTATACTGTAAGATGGCGTGGATGGGTCTACACATTGGCTCCCTTGGCTAAGCATGCAAACACCTTTCAGCATTACATTCCTCTGGCATTAAAAAGGCTAATGCTTGTGCTAACAGCTCACCTGTCTATGTTCTGCTGGCTCACTGCTGCCTGCCACCACTTGTACCCTGCAGTTCATGGACTTTGCTGACCCAGCATTGACCCTGTTGCATTGTGTCATCTTGTTCCTCCTGAATAGACCCTACACCCTCCTCCTCATTCTCCTCCTCCAAAGGAAGGGAGAAGTCATCTCCACAGCTCCCAACTCCTACTAGTCTTTGTGTTTCTCCGTGCCAGGCTGCTATCTGCCTGCGCATTGGCATCATTGCCTTTAGACTGCTGACTCCTGAAGAACCAAAACTGATTATAATCATGCTGCGTGGTCTTTGTCATTTTGAGTCTCTATCATAACTCAAGAAGCTTAACTTCTTCTCCCCTTCAAAGAAACTCAAACACAATTAGAAGCGTTGCATTTGAAAATGATGAGCAGTCTGCGGGCCCTTAATCCCAAGAGGCAAGCAGACAACTGTGAACAGCGATGAGCCCTATTGCGACAAACACACAAATCACCATATACTTCCTCACCTCTCATCCAAGAATAACCACACAACTTGAGTGTTTTGTTTCTACACAAAACAAGTCCTCACGGAGACTTTTCCAGGCTTCTCTGCCACTTTCTCATTAGCAGCATGAAACAACCCTGCCGGAATCTCCACGAGTGCACGGACACAGCTGTGAGCTTTCGAGTTTGAGCAAAAGTTTTCCTCAATAACAATTCATAAAAAAAGCAAGCACATTAATTACTGAATTTGATCTCGCTAGAGAAAATCTCTGAGAATTTGAAGTTAGCAAAGATAAGGGGGA
Organism: Etheostoma cragini; assembly: GCF_013103735.1. Classification (NCBI taxonomy): domain Eukaryota; kingdom Metazoa; phylum Chordata; class Actinopteri; order Perciformes; family Percidae; genus Etheostoma; species Etheostoma cragini. Next base: position 17,672,060 of record NC_048409.1, read on the forward strand.
CATCAAACGGCCAAATGTGTTTGCTTATTGAAAAAAAAGCTAGGACTTGTTATCAGGGCTGGGCAGGACTTTAGTCTCCACACATCTTGTTGTTGTGGAGCCTTTCTAGTCTTGAGTGCGCTGAGGAGATGGGGGGTGGTGGTTAATGGCAGGAGTGGTGTGTATGTGAGTGTGTGTGTGTGTGTGTGTGTGTGTGTGTATGTGTATGTGTATGACGGGACTTGACCCCCCCCCCGCACAGGCCCGGTCTGGATGGGTGCCAGAAGTTCTGAACTAATATTCACAATAATGTTCTTGCTCCGAGGGGCCAGCAACAGAAAACAGTGTGGAGTGGTGCCAGCTTTTACTCCCCTCCTGTTCTCCTCTTTCCACCGCCCCACCACACCTCCCTCAGTCCTGGGAGTCTCTCTTTCTGCAGAATAAAGTGTGTTTATTGATGTACTGTACAGTATATGTGTTTGCTGCATCCAAACGCTGTATAAGTATGCACACAATTGATAGTCCATTTCTGTTTCTATATGGTCACTTGCAACAACAGTAAACCATTTCTTGTGATTAATAACTGAAATGGCAACTTTTATCAAGTGATCGTATTTTTTTCCCCAAAAAAACCTACCATCTATGAATACCTTACTGTATTTTGTTGGCACCCTTTAACAGATGTATGTGTTTTTTTAAGATTATTTTTTGGGGCTTTTTGTAACCTTTAATCAACAGGATAACTCTAAGACAGGAGAAGGGAGAGAGAGTGGGGGCAACATGCAGCAAAGGACTAAAAGTTGGATTCGAACCCCCCAAGGAGTCTGACCCAGATGCTTTATATTGTTTTCTGATATGGAAAAATACATATGCTACTTTAAATTAGATTTTAATTTAGCTTGTACAGTATCACATAATGCCAATATATGCCTGTGCACAGCTAGGAGACAAAATGAATTTATTACATAACACACATATAGCTACAAAGGCAGGATATGCCAATCAGTGACTTATATATCTACATGTTTACTTTAAATCTGACCTCTGGTTTTTCTTTTGTATTAAATAGTTGAGCAGTTTTGAAATTGAACCAGCTGTTTGAGCAGATGATTTAATATCAAGTGGTTTGCAGTCTCATGTTGCTTCAAACATTCACAGATTGTTTGTTGCATTCATGTGGTGTCAGAATAATTGGAAAAATGACTTCAGACTAGGAAAATTTACATGAATACCGCCTCAAGTCTCTTAAAGTTGACAACATTCTTGCAACACGATTTGCCGTCATATTAGTAACATGATGGACAAAAGTAAGAGTAAACGTTTTATTAATTACATTTTTGCTAATTTGGTATTTGGTTTGAAACGTTAGTTGCTGTCCACATAGAGTTACCTGGATTAGTTAGAAACGCTATATATTAGCATTAACCCTGATAAAAAGTCAGGAATATTTTAGGGGTTTTGGGGAATCTTACATTTCTGGTGCAGCAACAAGTCAGGAACTATAACAGTGATCTATAATTATTAACATTTTTAAACACTGAGCACAAAAATACACCAAATATTTGTTGCGGTCATGATTTATCCAACATTACGACTTAAATCTCACAAACAACAAATTCGGAAGAATAACTTCCCAACTCGAGAATCGGGACCATCCAAGGAGCATGTGAATGCAACAACAATGCTGAGTGCCAGACCACTTTAATAGGTGATCAATGGCTGCATTTGTAATTAAGTAAACTCATAGTTTGTTTTCAAGATGTCTTCCTGTTATTTCTTCTCCCTAAACAGTATTTATGAAACCTGGTCAAATGCCAACGTTCAACTTAGCCAGTCTCCATTTCTCACAATTTCTAAATTCTCATCCAACACAAGTGAGGTTCATGTACTTAGGTGACCCGAGCAGTGATCCCTGAATGGTAATTCTGTCTCAGACTCGTATTGAATATGGCCTTTGGCTCACTTCACAGCACACTAGTGGAGAACCAGTGTTTTATTGCACTCTGTATGTATGCTGGTGTATGTGAAGCAGGGAGACAGTAATGTACTGTATCTCCTCTGAGCCATCACCTCTAACTACTCTTTATGGACCCTAATCACACCAGATGCCTTTATCTAAGCATTGTGTATGTGGTTTGTAAGCATGTAGAATGTTTGTGTGTGCTGGTTGGTTGTCTATTTCCATGCAAGTCTGCATGTGTAGGTTCATGTGCACTGAATGGGTGTGTGCATGTTGGTAGGTGTATGTCAGAGGCATGCTACTGCTGCACCTCACCTCCCTCAACCACTCTGCTGGTTGTTTCATTGATGGCAGAATGCATCATACCCCCCGCACCCCAAAAAACTGATGATGCTGTCACCCCGAAATCCCTTTTGTAGCCTTACTGTTGGGAATCACCATAAATAACCATGACATCATCCCATTCTTATCTATGGGACGTCCCATGCTGATCGATAGCATGGCTCTTGCACTGTAAATAGCTTCTAATGCCCCATCTTCCCCTTCAAATAGGTCTACATTATTTATGATGGCTGTTAGGTTACCAGTCCAGGACACAATTTATTTCACCCCACCACTGCTCCTATTATACCGCTGCTTTTGACTCTTGATGGGGAGATTGGGACATGGCTTGGGAGATTGGGGGGAGACATTCACAGCACAAAGAAAGAATTACACATCCCTATGTTCCCAGAAAGCACCCACAAACACACATCCACCTCAAAATCCTAGAGAGGTCCAGAAGGCTCATCACCGGAATGAGAATGTGAGAGGAGGATGGAGGAAAAAATGAGGAGGAGCGAAAGTGGACCTGAGTGCTGCCTGGTCCCACCCTGTGGTAACGATGGGACATCCGTTACTCAGATGACAGTGAGAGTGGCAGGCCTATTTGCGCGGCCGCCGGCGTGCTGTGACGGATTGGACAGACAGAGCAGTTGGAGGCTGCGTGGAAATGACAGGCTGCATTTCCATTTGGGTGAAAAATCTGGCTAACGTGGCTGGGTGACTGAGGAGAAAAGGGGACACAGGGGCTGGCCAGGGCCCAGACTGTCTGCTGTGTACTTATTGGTTGGTCGGTCTACTTTTTAAGTCCGTCTGACCGTCTCTTTATACTGATTGTTGCATCAACTGCCCATCTGTTTGTCTTTTTGTGTACTGCTAATTTTCCTGTCAGACACACACACATGAAAGCACGGCCCAACCATTTAATTTAAAATATTTTCACACCCGATACAGTTTTCATTTAAAGTACTGGGTGAACATTACTGGCTACGCCTTTCATGTTGGTTTTGGAATGCAACATTTTTGAAACAGTAGCAAGCGTTTATACAGAGTGTCGGACTACAGCAGCATCTCCTACAGTGGGGAGGCAGAGAGACCGCAGCGTTCGTTAACGTTAGCTAACGTTATCTTCTTGTCTCATCTGGGGTCTGATAAACAGTAAATTCATCCAATTCAGTGTCCACAATGCTATTTCCAATAAACTGTAGCTATCATAATTCACGTGACATGGATTTCATGTTGCGGCTTTTGTAGCTGTTTGTCACTTTGCCTAAGATTGAGTGAATAGTAGTACTCTCCCTGTTGTTTACTTGGTTACCATGACTTCGCGAGTGATGGCGTCCTGCCACTCTTCCAGAGAGCGGATGACAGTTCGCTTGAGTTCAGTAAAGCTGATAGCTTTGCAGAATCATTTAATTACGACCTTATGACTTTTCATAAACTGTTGAAGGAGCGTCAGTTCGCGGTGTGCATAACGGAAAACCTGCTGTGCGTCTGAAATGTTACCGTGGCGAGCTGCTGTCACCCCCCGATGTAAGTTGAGTGCAGATGTGAGTTGCGAATGCTCAGACTTAAACATTTTACGGCATAACGTGTCATAATGAAATTTGTGAAATCCATTAAATAATAAACTTTTTTTCATTACGAACACTAAGATTGGATAATAAATGGAGGAAACACTGGCATTTGTATTTGTAGTTAAAGATAGAAAGATAGTAGGTAAAAATATTTAGGTACCCCACAAAGTCCCACACCTGGGAGTAATATGTCTATAGTGTGTAAGGATATGTGTGTATGTCAGTGTGTATATAAATTAGTCTGCATGCATTTGCAGAGCTCTGCCAGCTACATGCTGTTGGATTGAGACGGATATGGCAGAGGATTATAGGAATTAAGGATGTTAATGCAACTGCTTCTCATATACACTAGAATAACACACCATTTCATATTCATCATTTAACACAAACACAAAACCATATACTAAGCAAGCAGCCTTCCTGTGAAAACTTTTATGCCTAAGGCGTGGAAACACACTTTTTGCTGAAGTGGACAGCTTACTAGTCAGAGAAGAGGGGCAGCAAAGTATTATTCTCCAAGCACAACCCAGGGGTTTGTGTGCGAGTACGGCTTGAGGAATGTTCATCCTCACGCCTCATTGGTGTTCTCATTGCTGTGCGCGGATTGAGCACTGGAGATGGGACACCCTAGATTTACGGGACGTGTCAGAAGCTTCACATCCTTGGGCCCCCTGGGGCCAATCTCCTGTCTTGATCTGGCCTGCAAGGAAAACAGCCGTCCCTCACAGCCTGACATTGAGGTGGAGCCATCCAAACACACAGGGAGGACGGAGACTGGTAGAAATGAGGAATGTGAAGAAGGGAGGGAGGGATGGAGTGATGGAGGGAGGCCACCTTTGGTGAGGGCCGCCGCAGCTCTGGCAGTCTGATTCTACCCACATCACTAGTACAAAGTGATGAAATTGCCAAGTTAGGCTCCTGCAAAAATTGAAAGCTGATGACTTTATCTTCGTAAAGTAACAACAATGGGAAGTTTCCATGGTGAGCTATATAAACATACAGTGGCTGATCTAATCGAGAACTGGTGTCCAACAGGTGTTCTCATTCAGTAGCTATTATCCATAGTTCAGTCATTGCCTTGTAAAACTTACTTAATAAGAGAGAAATAAATTGTGTGTGTGTGTGTAAGTGTGTGTGTGTGTGTGTGTGTGTGTATAAACTCTTACTCTCTTCCCCCCACAATCTTTCTCAGCATTGCTCATAAAATCCGAATCCTCAAAGAGAGGAGAGGCTCTGGCTGCCTAAAGCCCACAAAAGCCTTTTTGTCCCCTACCGGAACTGGTAGCTTTTTAGGAAGTGGAGCCCGGTGCCAGCAGGATGATTTATGGCTCTGTGTCCTGGGTGGTGGTTGGACCAAGTCCCACTGTCACTCAGTGCCAGAGAGAAGCACTGTATGGCCCAATCAGAGGTTGCCCAGAACTCTAAAGACTTTACAATGCCTGTCATAAAGTGGCTTGGAGAGAAGGGAAGAGACCATAAAACAGCTTGCAGAAAGAGTTTGGAAGAGAGAATACGTATGACACAAACCCTGCTCTTAGAGACGCTTGCCTGGTCTGTGTTGGCATCCTCTCCTCTCCTCTCCTCTCCTCTCCTCTCCTCTCCTCTCCTCTCCTCTCCTCTCCTCTCCTCTCCTTTCGTGGGCTTATGACAAAGCTTAATTTTGGCTGAGAAATTGATTTTGCAACTTTTTTTCTCATCTGTGCAGAAGACGCTAACTTGTTAGGACTTCACAGGGCTTGCCAGGACTGGAGACAACAATTAGTTTGTTGGAGATGTCAGAAATGGCCACTGAGTTTTGGAGGAAGAAATCCTCTCTGACGGATTGGTGCTGACAGCGCAGGCCCGACGAGGAGGGAGCGACAGACTCCCAGAGCGCCCTGTGTAGTGGAGGAACCTTTGGGCTGCATTAACCCTTATCTGTGAGCACCGATAAACAAAGTTCCCTCACAGACTACCTGCTGTAGCCTGAAAAATCCTATTACAGACTGCAGTGGGACGCTTGGGAACACTCCACCGGGAAATCTGTCTCCCTCGGCACGTACCAGAGACAGGACATTGAGTTCTCTCTCCACCTCTTCAGCTCATTCTGCCTCTCTTTCATTCACTCTGACTGATTTAGTCTTTCTCTCTTGTACTCTTAATCCGTCTTTGTCTCTCTTCTGCCTCATCTATCACTCTTGTTTTCACCCTGTCTTAGTTGTCTAGTTTGCCTATCCTATCTTCTCACAGACTACCTTCTCAGTAGCTGTGCATACGCATGTTTTAAGTCCCTTTTTCATCCCAGTCACCCCACCACTCTCTCCCGGGAGGAGAAACACTATCTATTCCCCACCATCTTTGCATGAGTGAGCTGCATTTATCTGTAGATTTAAGGGGGACTGCCGTGTGTAGAGCTCAAGCTCCTGACCTATGCGTTAGGGTTAGTTGAACGTCTAAAGTTTAGAAAACTATAATGCAAAACACATGGTCATACAGTATGCTGGATGTCTAATCCAATATATCCCGTAAGCATTCCCTTTTTATTGCTCAATTTACATCTTCAAACAATGAACAATGCTGGAAAGAGATACCCTGCAAAAGCTGCTGTAATGTAGTTAGAATAACATTCCTGAAGTCACTTTGAGTGTAAACAAGAAATGTAACTCTGCCAAAAACAAAATGAAGTCTGATTGGCAGCATATGTAGCCAATGGTGCAGCATTGAGAGTTCACTTTTGAGAGAACACTTGCAGAAGAGTAGTAGTAGCTGGTAAAGCCTTTTCTTAACAGGCACGATTTGGAAAAGGGATATTCATGCCTTTATTAGTTCACGGCTAGATTATTGCAACGCTCTTTATGTTGGTCTAAATCAAAAATCCATCTCACGTCTGCAGCTTGTGCAAAATACTGCTGACCGCGTTCCGTTCTTTTTACACTACACTGGCTTCCGGTGCGTTTAAGAATTGATTTTAAAATTGCATTGTTTGTTTTCAAAGCCTTAAATGGCCTTGCCCCGGAGTATTTGTCCGAGCTTTTAACTTTGGGTGCGCAAAATCGGCTTTTGCGGTCTTCCGATCAACGGACTTTAGAAGTCCCAAGGTCGAGGTACAAGCAGTGGGGCGATCGGGCCTTCGCTGTTGCTGGCCCAAAATTCTGGAACAAGCTCCCCCCTGACATTCCCACTATACGGGATGTTGTTCATTTTAAATCAAAACTTAAAACTTATTTATTTAGAATGGCTTTTAATACGCAGTAGTGGTGCAACAACTCTTCTTCTGATGATTATAGGCAACTTTATCTGTTTTACTGTTTTCTATGCTTCATGTGTTTTTTTCTTGTCTTTTATTGAATGTTGTGTTTGTTTATTCTTGGTTGATGTAAAGCACTTTGGATACCTGTTGGCTGCTGTAAAGTGCTATATAAATAAATATTGATTAATTAATTGATTGAGTTATTGTGTTTTGTACATTTGCGGTATTGTCACTCCATGAAAGTTTCAAATGATTCTGATATTGTTCCAAAAGCTGTACAAGTAGTTCATATTCCCCTTCTTTCAAAAGATAGTATTTTGTAGTTAGTTCTCATTATAGAAAAAAATGCATGTTTATTCTCACTATAATTAAACTTCCCCTACTGTAATTATGCAATGACAAAAATTGATGGACTGTATCATTATAATGCAACCTGAGATTGTGGGTTATTACCATGGTAATTAACCCCATTAAATACAAGAGCCACACTAATTTAAAATCTAACCTTCAAAAACTGTACAAACTATTAACAAATCCACTGTTAGTTAATTAGCACTTGGTGCAACAGTAGGCCTGAAAACGACTTCTGATTGCAGAGTGATGCCAACGTGAGTTGCTGGTCCCAGGTGTGTGGGCAGGAGCACATTGTTGTGCAAAACGTATTGTGATAACACATATTCTGATCTTAAGCACATCTAGTAATACCACAATGTAAAAATACCACATTACATGTAAAAGTCCAGCATTCAAAAGTCCCCTTAAAGGAGAATTCCAATCAATTTCAATACGTAGCACTTTGTAAATTCGGAGTGCGGTCAGTAGAGAGAACAACGAAAACAATCAGTGCTGCCTACACTGTGTTATCCTCCTTCTAGAGTTAGAAATCAACAGGGTTCAACAGGGCAAGTTTTAAATGTGTTTTTAGCCTCTAAACATGTTCAAAATGTCATTACAAATGCCTACCCATGTGCAGTGATTCCTTCCGAGTGAACCCAGCGAAATTGACTAGATGTGACAGAAAGCCGTGTTTTGACTAGTGTGGACTTCAACAAAAAACAGGAAATAAACAGCGGTATGGATTGACACATCTTTTGTGCCTTTCTGTCACATCTAGAGCAGTCAGATTTGCAGTGTTCGCTTGGAAGGAATAACAGCACATGGGTAGGCAAGGTAATATCATTTCAAGCATTTTAGAGGCTAGAAACGTGTTTAAAACTTGCCCTGTTTAAGCCTTTTGGGTGCAAAAACTAGCAGAAGGATAACACGGTGTAGGCAGCACTGATTGTTTTCATTTTTATCTCTACTGACAGCACTCCAAACAAACAACAAAGCTACGTATTGAAATTGACCGGAATTTTCCTTTAATGCACAATTATACAATTTGTATTAGTACATCAGTAAGCAAAACCTACCTTACGTATTTAAACAAATTTTGTCATTTTGCCAACTGGCCACTCCCAGAGCATTATATTTTCATATACTGTATATACTGCTATTTGATTATGATTACTAATATACTAAGGTAAAAGCTGAATTTTAAGGTTGCAGCAGGTTGAAGTAGAGCTGAATTTGCCCACCTCTGGTGGGTATTTTAGTACAGATGCTATGTAGAATCAGTTGAATCACCTGTTTCTTACTTAAATTGAGGAACTGCCACCACGAAATTGAACTTTACATGAACCAAACACTGCTGTTATATAATAATATAAAACAATAGTATATATATATATATATATATATATATATA
>NC_048409.1:17680972-17683014 GCF_013103735.1 Etheostoma cragini
GTGCACAGCAGCCTATCATATGGCTTAAATTAAAGCATTATGACATAATAGAGCAAAGTCGGGGTTAAGACCTCATTACTGCCACCCGGGGCCTCTGCTTTCTCTCTGTCTAAACCTAGCAGCTCTCAGTTCTGGTTTTGGACCTGCTCCACTCTAATTGGAGCGGCAATATGAAGTAATTAGAAGAGGGGCACGACGTTACTGTGCTGAATGTGGCCTGGCCTGCGTTTTGTAGCTCTTAAGCCAGTAATAAGCTCTCAAACCAGACCGCACCGTCCCATTACCCTTTGAGACAGAAGAGACATTTGAGTGAAACCACACACACACACACACACACACACACACACACACACACAAGGATACATAAGTATCTTATAATAATAATAATAATAAGAGATTTTGACTGTGTGTAGGTTATAATAGCCGTGAGAGCGTGAGGGAGAGTCAGACTAAAAGGACAGGGGGCCCTGGCTTGTGCCTGTTTGCGCAGCTCTGACCACAAACACCGAGAAAGTGGTTTCGTAGAGCAGTATTAGCTCTTGATTATTTGCGTTAACCGGTACTTAGATTTACTGCCTTGGTAATGCGATCTGACTGGTAGTTAAGAACTAGCAGCAACTCAGGGCAGAAAAAGCCAGGACAGAGTTGCTGTTCCCTCTGTTTCACTGGACTGGACCAATAAAAACCCTGCATCTCTGCCCCTGAGTCGCTGTCTCTCCTTCTCGCTAACCCTCCCCATTGGGAAGACATTTGGAAACAATCAGTAGTGTGTTTTAAGGGAAGGCCCTTCCCCTATCAATCCCCCTCGATAAAGTATCTATGAGCCTGGCTCTGTGGCCCTGCACACGGAATTCATCACCTCTGTTTCCTGTACGCTGTTTAGGGGTCCCCTCATTTTCACTCCAATCTGTGCAGAGGGCAGGGGCACATTAAGAGTGTGTGTGTGTGTGTGTGTGTGTGTAAACCTAGGGGATTTACTTTATTGGTGTATTTTTGAGGGTACGCATAGACACATACACTTTTTAAACACGCAGTGCTGCAGCCCTTTTTTAGTCCAGGGGAGTTTTTTAGTAAGCTGACGAGGTTCGTTTGATTGACGTGATCCTATCTTGGGTGGAGTCAGAAGTTTCAAGGCTTTAGTAGGCAACATAAAAATGTAAATTCTTGTGCGGAAATTAATTCAGGCTGGTTAACTTTTCTGCATGGAACTTTCACTTCTCATTTTGCTTCCCTCTGTAAGACATTGAATAACAAAACAATGTCTTGCAATAATGGCTTAAAAAGCAACTTTAAAGCTTTCTTATTCCAGCAAGTCTTGCAGTGCACATCTTACTCAGTGTATCGAGAGAGCTATGACAGCTGAGTATAGATGAAGTACATGTGTGTTATGAGGCAGAGGCATTTATATCCCACCGATGAGTGAATGCACCTGCACATAAATTCCATTATATCTGTGGCGGTCTAGACGTTTGTCATTGTGTTATTGAGTTGGCCCTGCATGTGTTTCCAATCTCCTTATTTCATCTCAGATTGTTATATGTGTGTTGTGACTCTCACTGTGAGCTATCAGCTAGTCAGGTTAAATATAATGGGGGGAGAAACATGCCCCCCCTCTGAGCTTTTCAAACAGGTGAACTCCTCCTTCCTCATCGCTCCTTTTCCTTAACTCCTTCTTCAATCAAATAAGTCCTTCTATTCACTTCAGATCTAATAAGGCCCGTGACCTTTGCCCTGCTTGGATGGACCCCCAATGAGAGCCTCCTTCACCTGGTATTGTGCTGCTGGCTACACCTTCCAACTGGCATAGCCCCCCCTCACACCCGCCTTTGTCCTTCTGCAATTCACTCTGACTTTGTTCAGTTAGTTAACCAAGCTTCCCCTCCCTGCTGGGAACTCAGACAGAAAATGAGGGAGGAGGGTGTGAGGAGGAGAAGGTGGAGGAGAAGGGGGAGTATTGCTAAGAAATGAAGGGGATATCAAAAATAAGTATCATTTTTTTCCCCATCCTCTTTAACTGGGAGAGAATATAATCTCACATGAGA
>NC_048409.1:17683060-17706726 GCF_013103735.1 Etheostoma cragini
CACACACACACACACACACACACACACACACACACACACACACACACACACACACACACACAAACACAAGCCACAACCAGCACCAACAGACAACAGATTAACCCAAAGAAAGGGATTACCAATTAAATGGGAAGGCAGGGACACAGCCACCCAGTTTGTTTTGTCTTTGGGATTTTTGAATTGACATCACTCCCGACAATCAAGCTCCAGTTACATTGAATGGGCAGCTCATCTCCCTCACAGACACCAGGAGAGACAAAAGCAGACACAGACACACGTGGCTGAAGGCATAATGGGGTCGCACACTCTGCAGAAAGGAAGTTAGAGGGCAGAGTGTTTTGGTAGCTCAGCAGGTTATGGCACATTATATTTACTTACTAGGATTTGGGCCAATGTACTGTTATTCAATCAATCCTAGAATTGATTAAATAGAAAACTATATATAAACTACAACTGTTCATCAAAATAGCTGAGGGGCTTTGGTCGTAGGAAGGCTTACTGTGACTGGTTGTTGTGACGTGCAGTATTTTAGACATTAGAGATGATTACTGTGATGGTAGTAAACCAATCAGAATCAATTAGAATCCGTTTTAATGGCCAAGTGTAAACACATACAGGAAATTTGACTCCAGCTTTTTTGTGATACAGTCAGTTTGAAGCGTTTCATACAACTCTACAATTACCAGACAAGAATGTCCACAGAGCATAATTCTGCAAAACCCCAGATTACAATCTATGCCAACAAATGTTTTCAATTCCCATGCTAATATTTCCACATTCTACAATATCTACCGATCACATTTACGGCACATTATGAATCAAGTTGTAATTAGGGCTAAATCGCGAATGGCAGATTCTTTGAACGCGAACACAATTAATAAGATACTCAATACTCAATTATATTATAAAGATAAGGAATCAGATCACACACCGCAAGCATCCAGTTAAACTGACTTAGATAGGAGGGTGAAGGTAGACTAAGCTTAACTTGGAACGCCTTAACCTAGTTCTGTGTTTGTGGTGACTATCCGCAGGTCTAATGCTAAAGAGTTTATTAGAACACTGTAACTACAGTATATAGACAAAGTTAAACTCCACTTCAACCTGAGTCCATCTATACCCTCAGACCTCTTAGTCTAAATTCATATTCTATGCTAAGCCTTAGTTTTTGCCCTAACCCATCACGTCCAGCAGTTATTTTACACTCAGGTCTATCAGACTACATGTCCTACTACAATTCTTCCACAGCTCAGAAGTAAAGCTGTATTTACACTTAAAGAATTTATAATTAAAAGGACACCTGTTTCCTCTGCAGCACAACTCAACAACCCCTTCTGTCTACATTCTGTCTACATGGTGACACTTTTCCCTCCTCACAATATCCGGTCTCACACACCAGATTTTAATGGTCTTTATGGTCTTCTTTACAATTCGTTAAGAGCCAATGAGACCCAAGTGTATGCTTTGAACAGCTACTTCATAATTACCAGTGTCTTAGCAGCCAGTTAGTGCTCTCCTCATGAGAGAAAACAGGTCCCACCATGATCTCAGCGCAGCCGTTGTGTCCATGCGGCACAATGCATTGACAACCGCCATTCACATCGCCTTTGCAGACACAGGACTTTTCCACTTTGAATTTCTAAAAAAAAACGATATGTGTGTGCGTGTGTGTGAAAATGTGAAGATGTGTGTCCATTGAGAGGTGTGTGAGTGACAGAGAGGTTCATCCCTAGCGCCTGCCTTTCTAAACGCTGCTGTGGGCAAGGCCATCTCAGCTGACAGTGGATGGGATGTGGCAGGGGCTCGGGGATTAAGGGGCTTTTAGGAGGGCCGAGAGTGGCTCTTTCTCCCTGTGACAGAGAGAGGTGACAGGCCGTCAGCGCACAGGGGACAGGCGGACAGCCAGCCAGACATCTGCATTCATTCAGGACAGCGGCTTATCCGTGCACAAAACATACGCCCTCACGAAACGCCCTCCATCCACACTCTCACACTCGGTCTTACACACACATGCACACATAAGGGTGCATGTGGACACACATGCAACACACAAGCACTGATCCCAGGATTGACCTTCCCTAGAGTTAAAAGGAAAAATGGCAAAAGCAGTAACTACTAACTTATATCAAGGAAAAGTGATTATTATACAATTGAACTACAGTTGCAAAACTGCCTAAAAAACATTGCATGTTAGATTCTCTTGTTGTTTCCGCTGTTTTTATAAATATGACAAATTACCTGCTGGCACCATAACCACAGGCTCTATGAACTAAAAATTCATGACAAAATGTCTTTTTGGATTCTTAAAATAAAAGTTTATGATCCAACCCTTAATACAGTATAAACACACAACACAAACTTCTTAGTAGTTTGTTAGAAATGCAAGAATTTCATCAGACAACAGCTCCCTCTCCTCCATCCATCCTCCCATCCTCTCATGACCGGGAGGTTCAGGAGACAGGGAGAGCCAGGAAAGGCCCTGCCCAGCCACCTAATCCTCTACTCCCATTCACCATCACTGCTAATCTCCTTCACCCCCTCCCCACCACCACCATCACTACCACCAACACTATCGCCTCCACCTCCACCTCCGCCTCCGCCTCCGCCTCTGCCTCTCACTCAAGAAGTGCACAAAGGCCCTAAAGCACCCCTGTCCCGCCCCACTCACCATCCCAACCCTTCTCGCACCCCTAACCTGCTCCGCCCATTGCTCCTACAGCAGGAGGCACCCATAATCCCGTGGGGCTGTGAGATTGGGTGAGCCCAAAGGCTCATTGAGTGAATATTTTCAATGTGCCAATGTGACTCAGAGAGAGGGAGAGAGAGAGAGAGAGAGCGAGAGAGAGAGAGAGAGAGAGAGAGAGAGAGAGAGAGAGAGAGAGAGAGAGAGAGAGTTTTCAAAAAGAGAATACATGCAAATAGGTTTGAGCAAGTGCAGGCCACCTCATCACTATTCTCTCACATTAAAGAGTGCAATATTTCAGTATTTAAGTGAAATTATTAAATACATTCTGGGGAAACAAATTCAGAACCTAATCCTGTATTATTTGAATTTTGACCTGTTAGATCAATTGAAGCCAAATCCAAATCCAGTCTGGTTTCAGAATTTGTGTTGAACTGAAAGTAAATCTTTAGTTAAGAAAGTGTCTGGGAAGAAATTCATAAAGAAATCCACACAAAAATCACAATTCACTCTTATAAAAAGCATAAACTTACCAGTAGCACTCATTAATAGATGTGTTTCACAAATGTGTCTCACAAACACACACAAGTGCACACATGCACACCCACACAGCGAGCATTATGACTACTGGCGCGGTCAGCACTCCAGTTCCGCATACGACTGTGTACTGTAGGTGAGCGTCTCAGCCTGACAGACCCTTTACTGCTGCCTCTCTACCTCTTATTTACTGAAGCTATCTTTCCCATAAGTCACCATTCCTGTATTCATAAAGCATCATGGACGCCATAACTCACTCTTCCCCTTTATGAATAAAGCCCCCAAATTTATGGTGATGGCTCTGAGGAACTGTGGCCTCCCTGGTGACAAACTTCCCCCAGTCTGTCACCACTGGCCTGGGCCGCTCAGGGCCCTCCATCAAACGCTCCAGATGGGAGCGCCACTTTAGCGTTCCCCGGGCGGTGACATCACCTCGCCGCGCCGCATGGAATTGATGATGAAAGCAAACATATCTATCTTAACTCACATTTACCAAATCAATTTTATTTTTACAGACCCTCCGCAGGCTTATTGGCATATTGACGGTTTGCAGGCGGGAGGGGGGTGAGCAATGGGTGAGGGACGGTAAACGGGTGGGCATGGGAGAAAAGGGGGGAGGGGTCAGGAGGGCTTAATGGCGTTTACCATATTTAATGCAGAGGGATGTCATCACTGAATATCCATTCTGAATAATGTGGCATTTCATCATAAATTCTTTACAACTTATTTACTTAATGGAAAGAGTTATGGCTCTCTGTCAGGGTGGTAATTAAACATTGTGATACAGTGCTGCCTCGCCAGGATCCCATCTTTCCCCTCAACCCCCCCCCCCACCCGCCTGCCCCCGGACACACACATATGCACACTCACATCCTAGCTCCTCAGCTTTTTAAATACATATTATTATTCAAGATACCCATAAATTACTGCCGGATTAAAATTCATGAAACCTCTTTTTCTTTTATTTCCTTCCCTGGGAAAAAGAATAACTCAGAGAGCTTGTTCAACCAGCTGTAAATCTCTTACAGAGGGACAGAGGCTTTTTTTTAATTAAGATTCTGTTTTATAAAAATGGGCAAAAATGAGAAGTTTCTCCTCACTTTAAATTTAAGAGACATTTATAAATTTCATCCAACACAGTTGTTGATAATTAGGGAGAAGCTGTTTCTTGGAGAAATGTAGTCCAGAGTGAAAATAAGGAAAAATAAAATATATTTTGGTTTTGTCTGCGCCAAAACCACTGAGTCAGAGCTGATGGACTGGGGTAACGCTCTATGATGCAAAGCCAACGAGCTTTATATGAGCCGAATGTTGATACTCTACCAATAAGTTCTCAGTCAGTGGAACAGTGCAGCATTGAAATGGACTTCACTGTTAGGGAGACTCTAGTGAGAGAAGGAATGCTGTATTGAATCATATTTTGATTTAAAATGGAGTGTTTTGCTTTGTGAACTGCATGGTCAGCTGTTTTGAAATTAGCTTGGTTCTGTTCTACAAAAGGGACAGACGCCTGAATATGAAGGACTAAATCCTCACATTCAAATTAGAGAGGATCTATTTCGGGAGACTTAATGAGGCTGATCCTCTGCCAGCCCCTTCCTCCTACTCTATAAAACCAAACAAGCATGACACTGACGGAGACCACATCTAACCTTTCACCTTGTCCTGTGACCCTGCCTTCGATTGTTTGTGCCGGCTGACCAATATGTGATTTGCCAATGGCCGCACTGGGTCCCTAACCAGGATGAAAAAGGGATTTATGGCTTTTCATTTTAATTGAGTTAAGAGCAAAACCTCGACTCCCTTTCTTTCAATGGCACTGATCTAAGATTACATCACTGGGCAGCAAACGGCAACAACAGCCTTGTGGTCACTGGGCTAAATGTGAGCATGACGACATGGGAGGAAATAAAAAAAGAGGACCGAGTTGAATCCTACAGTGTATATGGGCCAAAGAACCCCCCCCCCCTTGTCAGAAAGTGCGCTACTACTAGAAAACCTTGTAACTGCACTTTTCATGTCTATATATGTATAAACCAAACCTTAAACTCTGTTATGTAGAGCAAATCTTTTTTAGCGGCCAAGTAATCCCAAAACCATTAAAAAATATGGTGACCACTGTAAGAAAAAATGTCTGTTTTCTGAAGTTTTTTTTCCTAATTCTTATTATAACTGTTACAGTGAATTTCATCGATATGAATTTCTGTCGTAGTGACAAGAAATGGCACATGAACTCTTCTTCATTCAATATGTTCCTACCTCCCAGCCTTGAGTAGGATCATGGAGACAAGGCATGTGCTCTCCTTCATATGGTCCAAAGCGCTCCCCGACGTTTACCCTCCTGCGACTCCAGATGCCAAAGCCTCCGCCCGGAACTGTTGACTCTCGCAGTTCAAAGTCCAGGGGGATGGGCAAATCTTCGTGGGGTAAAAAGATGCTTGGGTGTTGGTATGACAAGAGGTCCTGGGGTGAGGCATCATCATCAGAGAGCAGAGGGGACACTGGGTCCTCTGCCAGGGCCAAGGAAGGTGTGGGATCCCCCTCGGAGCCACATACATCATCTAAGATGTCAGACGGGTGGAGGGCAAACTCATCGTCACCATCACCTGTGAAAGACAGAGAGTCTCTATGTGAGGGCAATGCTCAGTGACGTCACAAATTAACACTGGTAACAGGCTACCTTTCAAATGTTCTTTGATAAGTTTCTGCAACACTTACAATTGAGTAAACACACAAAGTGTGCATGTATGTAACTTTATCAGGGAGCAGAAGACAGGAGGTCCACCAGATGTGAAACAACACGTGACAAAGCCTTGAGTCTATTCTCTTGAACTCAGTAATAAAGAGCAGGAAAGCATGGATGGAGCACATTTTTTCAAGTTCATGTTTTTCTTTTTTTTTTTACTGGTTTCTAATCATTGGGTATGTGCCTTGCCTAGGACACATCCAACAGACACATTTAAATTTATATCAAATTTTAAAATAAGACTTCATATGTCATGCCTTTCGAGGAGGAAAAAACGTACAGCCGCAACATGGTATGTTTGTCATCTGTTTGAGCTGATGCCAAGGTTGATAACCGAGGTCCGCTCAGCATTGTACTGTTCTGACTGTTTTATATTTCCTTTTCCTGAACTCTTTTCCCACTGTACAGTGAAAAACAGAGGGAAGCATACTGGGGTTAATTGTGAATAGAGTGAAACAGGACATAGAAGCACGACCCTTGAACCCACACTGGGCTTCTTTAGAGTGGCACACGTGGCTGGTGTAGTCTAATAGTGGAACAGGGATCGAGCCATTCACAGCGGTGACACATTGTGCGGGTGGAGCAAGTTAGCAGGGTTCAAAAGTCTCGGAAATAAGTGGAAAGAAAACAGAAAAATAATTAAAATAAAATGCAGAAAGACGACTTTGAATACAGACAATCCGACAGTCTATAATGTGTCCATGGCAAATTGAATTCTTGGTTGGTACAATATTTATATATACCAACCAAGTTGTATGTTTATTGTTACCGGGCACCCTCTGAAAAGCTTTTAGTAGCTTATTTGGGGTTCCCCATTTCACGCGGCCTGCATATGTTCATGCCTCGATCGTACCTCCTGAAATGGGGTTTAAAGACACATTGATGGCTTGTAAAATAAACTAAATGAAACATAGAGCATACGGCAGGTCTCCAAACAAGCAAACAGACAAATGCATGCGCTAATGATTTAGCCATCTAAGACGACAGGCTGCCAGCCAGGTGGCACACGGAGAGATAGAAAGTCACTCGTAGGTGGAAATGATTCACAGGATGCTGGCGCTCCCCCAGCGGGCATCTGAGAAGGGCAGCGCCTAACGCAGGCTGACAGGCTGCGGGGAGAGGGGGCTCCGCTAATGAGGCTCCACAACCCATCCCTGGGCTGAGGAACATTCCTGAAGGGATGCCTGTGTGACACTGTACCGCTGCGCTGTCGGCCATGGAACCTTTGATCCACACGGATCCACACACACACTTCTTGTTCACTGGCCAAGAAGTAACCATGCTTCTGATTGACTGAACGGGTCACTGTGATTGGCCACAGGTGGTCATAAACTAACCTAAGAGATTAACTCAAGACCTGGACAAAGTTGTTGAACTTTTTCATGTGCTCTCACTTTCAAACTGAAGAACAAGATAAACCAAGTGCATAAATATCCTTAAAATATGTGCAAAGCACAAAGTCTGTTGAAAAGGAACGTGTTAACGGCTACAATAGTAGCACAGGAGCTATTTCCCTGTACCAGTTAAGAGTCATAATTCCTGTCAAAATGTGTGTTTGCTGTGGAGAAGAAAATCTATGCATGAACACATTGTGCTGAGTTAGCTGTCTGTTACAGATATTTTGCTGCATTTCTCGTGTTATGCTGTATGTTCGTGTATTTGTCGAAACCAGATCTACAACTTAAGCGTTTCTCATAGTCATTGCTTGAAGCAATACCTGATCACAGTATCAGTGCAACTATTGTGTTTGACACACACACTGTGTGGGCCAGCATGTTTGAGGGGAAAGCCTTTTAAAGACTCTGCTGAGCCGGGCCGGGCATGAAACCCAATGTGGCTCTGGGAGTCAACGTAATGGTTTTCAGCACAGAGTAACGTGGTTATAGTCCTGGATGTGAAGCTTGCCATATGGTAGAAGGACAAGAGCTTTTAAAGGTAACTGTATCCCCACATTGCTGTTCCTCCACTGACATTTCCCCCCTCACATTGGTCTCCAAGTTTATATTTGATTTAGACCAGAAATTGCCCCGGTCCAGTGGACTCAACGAGAGCATTTCATCTCATAAACATATATGTTTCTGTAAGGTAAACGTTAGCCGAAAGCAAATATGCTATGTTCCGAGTTTTAAAAATTGTGGTTTCATGTGCAGATGATTGATAAGTCAAAGACCGCAGCTGTGCTTAGACATGGGGCGGTAAGGACACTGAAAACAGATGATCTGATTGGTTGGCGGGTTTGTGAGTGTGTGTGTATATTTGGGCGTCTCAGCCTAGTTAAAGCAAATAGTCCTGTTTGTTTGTTCAGCAATGGACATTACTTCATCATTGCAAGCTGACGCCCTTCATCAAAGAGGAAGCACTAAAAGAATTCTTGGTAGAGAAGGGAAACTCCAGCTGGGAGCAGCACCATGACTACAGCTGCATTATCAACAAAGATGGCACATCATGATAGTACAAGAAAGCAAGTGTAAAAAAAAAAAAAGAAGAAAAAAAAATGTTGATGTTGATGTATCTGAAAGACAACACAAAAGATTAAGTACAAAAATAATATTATCTTCCTATCAAATTCCCTCATGAACATCAAAATACATCACTTTGAATAAACACAGATATGCAAACAGGCGCGTGCGTCCAGCGTATTTAAATGCTCGCGCTTGACGCCAAATTCATTAATTTTTATTTAGAGGGAAAACATTTGTTCCCGGGACTGCTATCTGCATGGGTGGAATGATTTTCACCTCTGCCATGAGGTGTTGGGCGGACTCATACATCACACGATTACCCCGAGCAGCGGGCAGGGCCGCCATCATCAGGGAGTGAATTAAAGATGATAGAAGGAGCTATTAATCACTGTGACAAAGCCTCTAATGGAGGTGTGACCCAGCCACTGCCGACAGGACGCCAAGGGGACGCACCCGGGGGACAAATGGATACATATGTTTACAGAGAGAAATAACCTACCTGTGGACACAGTTAACCACCCCCCCTCCCCACACACACACACAAACACACACACCTTCTCATTTCTTTTCTGGACGGCTGTCTTTCTTGCTTCTAACAGTTGTGTGTCTTTTGCTGCATTAACCCATTTTACTCTCGGCCGTCTCTCCTATGTTTGATGTCACTTATGTTGTTATAATAATATTTTAATCAGGCAAACTCTACTACTCCATCATGCTTGCTTTAAGGGATGTTAATAATTTCTAGACATTGCATTATAAAGGCACTTAATATACTGTATATGTCTATAACAATAATCCACATGTTGAGTCATAAATGTATACTCACCTGATCCTTGTGTGTACAGTGATGCTATTAAATTATTACAAATATATTCATGGAAAGCTAAAGACAAATCCTAGTTTGGCAACAACTCGACAACAGATTGGGGAGAACTGAATTAAATTGTTATGTCCCAGTTCCTCCACTGGATCTCTGCTTATAGTATACTGGACAGGCAATAACATTGTAAGGTGTAAGGTGGGAACATTATTCATCTACCTAACCAGAGAAAAATTCACAGACCACTTTATCTAACCAGATAGAGAGGTCCAACAGTTGACTGATGGGGTCTTAGATTATGAAATATGGAAATGAACTCTTCACCTTACAAGAACTGGCCCTCATGGTTATCTGTAGACATCATGTATTGCCAGCGATAACAGACAAATGGGACAGGGTGCTTACCCTTGTTCTGCAGGTCAAACATAATGACACATGATCCCCTCCATTAGTCATCACATCCAAATTCTGAAACAGAACTCTTAATATACTCTATAATTCCTCTGCTTTCAATGTATATCTTTACACCAGGAATAGCATCAATATGTGTTTGTGCTGTTGTTATAACATTCAAACAAAAGAACCAGAACCACAGTAGAAGTAAAAAAAAAAAAAATGTAATCACGGTTACTGTACCGCTGCCAAACCAACTTAGAAATTGTTTAGAGGATTCAAAATATGTGGAAGGGGTTGAGGGGGCTACAGCACGATCGCTGTTATTGCAAATTGATTAGTTTGCCTGAAAAAAGAGGATACCCTGAGGGAGATGTAGGCGTAGACATCTGGGAGAGACAAGTCATTGTGACCAAATTCTAAAGAAAATAAAAATAATTATCTTTAGATGGTTAATTTGAACGCTCTCACAGCTACTGCCAAACAGAAAATGGCTGCTGTTGATTTACTAAGCACAGTTAATTACAGTGCATCAGTTTGTGCCTAGACTCCCTCAGCAGGGTGTATAGGAGAGCGTTTGGAGCCCCAGGCCCTTGGGAGAGGCAATAATCTTCCTAATTAACTCTGTCTTTGTGCTAAATGGAGGCCTTAGCGCTGCTTTTGGAGAGTCTTTTGGTCCGCAGGTCCACTGGGGTGACTGTGTTACTGAGTGATACAAACCCCAAAACACTCATAGCCATAGCCACTCATAGCTGTTTATGTACAGTTCTGGACCATTGTCCATAATCTCTCAATATTGGTTTCATCAACGAAAAACAATTGAATTGCAAAGAGTGACATTTCCAAATAAAATAGGACATCTGCCAATGCTGTTTTCTTTTCCATTTTGCCTTTTTCAAACTATAAAATGTAAAAAAAATAATAGGTTCTACTTTCTACTTTCAAATATATTGAACCCTGGACAATCTTACGCTTTCTCCCTTGATGTAAGTGATGGAGCGCTGAGAAAGTCCACAAAAAGCCTTGAAATAAGGACAAAAACAGGCAATCCTCACTCTCACACACACACACACACACACACACACACACACACAGTAGTACGAGCACGTGTAACAGCAGAGCTCTCTACACAGTCTTAATTAATGAGAGCATTGTCTATGTTTTTTTCACTACTGTGTTAGTCAACTGCTCCCAATTCCAAATGGAAAACACTCCATTAAGGGCCCTGGGCCCAGTTACCAATTAACATCACATAACAAAATGAAACTTAGAGCTGTTCCCTCTGTGCACACACACAGACACCTAATTAATTAGCATTAGTTGTGATTAATAATGAGGGTCCTTTAATGGTAAATCTGCAGCTCCGATGGCAGGCTGACACAACAAAGGCGTCTGTGTGCACGGAAGGATTTATCTGGGGAGCTGCTCGGGGATTTTAACATGTTTCTCACAGGCCTGACAAATGGCCTATTAATTATCTAGTGTTGTCTGACAACAGCCGCTTGATAAAGATGTATGTTTGGACAGGGTGAGGAGGGGAAGATACAGAAGACGTGGGTGATGGTGTGTGTGTGTGTGTGTGTGTGTATGTGTGTGGAGGAGGAGGGGGGGGGGATTGTAAAGGATGTGAGAGTGAGGGGAGACTTGCAAAAAGTCATAGCAGAATACAAGCAAAATTTAGCTATTTTAGCTAAATACTTCCTGTCTTTATACATTTGTATCAAAAGATGAATGACTGTGCTCCTACTTCTGTTGCTTGGAATAATCAATATGAAGGATTAACAAAGCACTTTTATTTTTAATGAAATGCAAATGAATGAAATCTTGATGAACATAGAGATGGATGGGCAACACACACACACACACACACACACACACACACACACACACACACACACTTCACGTCCTAAAACCACAATCAATATCATCAACGAGGAAACCTCCACATCAGCCCAACCACTTCATATCATTAACTCCCTACCAACATGTGAGCATATGGGCATCTCACTCCCTTTCTATCCCTCTCCCTGATTTAATCTCAGTCCTGACTCTAATTTGCGGAGTTTATCTTACGCCTGTATGTTGACAGGTGTTCCTAAGTGGGATGCCAGTTGCCAAATGATTTTTATGATTGTTTTAGCCCCGCATTTGGCCTAATGAGATAGGATCCCAGTCGGACGCTAACTCAAGCCTGTCAAACGTAGAGCAAACAGAATAACAACCTGGCGCTTACATTGTTTCCACAAGCCATACATCAGACGGGCCGTAGAGGGAGGGCCCTCCGAATCGCACGCTGACCCCGGTATAGAGAAGATGAGAGGTGAGAGTGGGAGAAAAAGGAAAGAGGAAGGGGGGCCCAGATAGCTCAGTTGGTAGCGTGGGCGCCCATATGTAGAGGTTTATTCCTCGATGCAGCGGGCCCGGGTTTGACTCTGACGTGTGGCCCTTTGCTGCAAGTCATTCCCCCTCTCTCTCCCCTTTCATATCTTCAGCTGGTCCTGTCGAATAAAGGCCTAAAATGCCCATAAATTATTTTTAAAAAAAGGAAAGAGGAAGGGGTAAAGCGAAGAGTCAGGGGGGAATGAAATAGGATAACACTGTAAGTGTGGGAAATCTAGGTTATCAGAGTATTGCAATACCATAAGAAACAATATAGTGACTTTTTTTTATATTGATGGCTGTTATTTTAAATTAGGGGAAAGAAGTAATCTTGAATGGTTTGAGCGTCTCCATTTTCTGTAAGTAAGTTTGTGCTTACTTGATTTCTGAATGTATGAGAGCATTTGTTTTTGTATGCTTTAGTCAGTGACATATGAGTGTTTATCATCTTCAGATACACATGCTTTTGAAAGTACTAATTTATCGGATTTCTCCTCCGAAGTGACATGTAGAGAGAATGTGTTGACAAAGATCATTAAACCCATCATCTCCTCTGTCTTCACCTCTGATTCAAGCCAAACTCAGCACCTCCTCCCAGCATGTCACACATCCTAAGCTTTTGATTTGTTTGTTCTGGTCACCTGTGCCATTCCTTCTAACTATTTAGCTGCTCCTCCATTGTAATGCCTCTATATTTTTAGGCAGCAAAAACAGCAATAATCTCCTTCGCCAAAGAACAAAAAAAACTCAAAGTTCCTCTGAAACGTGAGAAAAGAATCTTTGACATAAATATGTCAATAATCAGAAAGAAATATGTTATGTGGAAAAAGCCAAATATATTACTTAATCCAAAAGTAACACACAAGTAACAACATAATGCATGTCAATGCAAACATGCATAAATGCATTTTCTCTCCCCCTCTCTCCTCTCTCCCTCTCTCTTACTTTCATGTCATGGCGAACTGCCATTGGGCCCTAATATAATTATGGCTCACAGTTGTGCACATTTGAGAAATTGATTCCTTTGATGAAATGTGAGCGAGGCAGGTCTGGGCAGAGCAGAGAGAGACATATATTCAGAGTGGTTGCTGCCAGCCCCCCCCCCCAGCCCTGCGGAAGGCCCCCTGGGTACCAAGCCGCCAGCTCAACCCGGCCCAGGCTGTCCCAGTCGTTAAAAGAAATGATAGCATATGTGCTTTGTTTAAGTTTGATGTCTTCATAATGCATTACACAATTAGATTGATTTGACAATTTCCATTATACTTGATAAAATATTTATGTAGGCCTGCGGATGGTAGTTCTTATCAAAGGGGGCGGATCTGCAGTGCAGATGGGAGCCCTGGTCTGCAGTGGGAAGGCCGTCAGTCAGTTAAAGCTGAGCAGAATTGTAGGCAAATACAACCTGACTACCTTAAATTTGTATTGGTAACATAAAAAAAAACTTATTTTGTAAGTCACGCAACTGAGCTTGAGCTCATTCAAGTGTTTGACATGAATAATCAGGACACCTGATTGAGATCAGATGCATGGGGCTGTACTGTATATCAGTGAATCAATAACCGTGTCCCCACATGTTTGCATTGTGTGCTATACAAACACTGAATGCTACAGAAAAGAAAAGCCTGGTGGGCATTGAGTGTGTTATGCCATTGGCCGCCCTCCCAATAGAAAATTCATCCATCGAACACTATTTTTGGCTTCACAAATGTTTGGCTATGGCACATTAGCTTTAGATGTGTTGTAACTTGGAAGGCCAGTGTCAACTGTATGTTGGCATTAGACAAAAATACATACTGTTGTTTGTTGTTAGGCATACAGCTTAATTTGTTTGGTCAGGGAACTGGATCCCTATAGTCTACAATATCTACCTTATATGCCCTACATAACTTCATAGTAACAAAATATCATACTGTTTTAACGACCAGCAAACATTTGACCATTTTACTCTCTCTTTCACAATTTTTTGTATCAGCTTTGTACAGTACATTTAAGGCAGAAATGGCAAGACAGTAAATAAATCAATTTAAGCGATACATTTAAACTGCTCATGCTCAGATGTGTCTCCTTCACCCTTCTTTCCTCCCTCATTCTCTCCCTTTTCTCACCTGTCTCCCTTCTCTCTCCCCAGTTCCCCTCACACCCTTTCTACGAACCTCTCACTGTGCACAACCACCCCACATCCATCACAGCCCAGAAATTTAAGGAGCCAAATTGGCCTCATCTGTCTCAATGCTGGATGCAGATGGAGTTTCTTCTGCTGAGGGAGGTGCAGTTAGCCACCCCTGCTGCCCCCACCCTTTCAATCTACTGCCTTAAAGCCAAGCCAGCCTGCACCATTCTCCACCATGTTATGAGGCCGGCTGCTGGGATAAAGAGGGCGCAGCGGTAAAGTGACCACTACACTGACCACACACACTCCCTGCTTCATTCAGTTTTCCTTCACTCACATTTTTCTTTCTTTGTTATTTTTATTTTCCATCTAGCCTTCATTCTTGCTCACTCTGTTTCATTTACTCACTCCCTTACTCGTGCTTACTCACATTGCGAGCACGCACACAACCACGCAAACACAAGCGGCTTTGGCCATAGCGCAGCCTGCAGTATAGTCTCCAGCAGCCTGGTCAGACCTGGCTCGTTAATAAAGGCCCTAAATGAGGCAGCATGCATAAAACATGAAGCGCTGCGTGCTGCTGTAATGAACTGCTGCTCCATAATTGCATCTCAGAGCCATAAAATGAAGACAAAATATTTGAAGAGGGATTCTGTCACCTCTCTGCAGACGCAACACTAATCACAGGCATTCTGCGGGGCCCTTGGGGTCTCCCCTTGACAGAGAGCAGGGGCTAAACGCCTCGGGCGACGACATTGGCAACACCCTCCAAGTAATGGGACGTAATTGAATAATTGCTGATTAGAAAATAGGGGGAGAGGTAATTGTATAACAGTGTCCAGTTATCTGAAATGATCCCATTGGGAAGGAGAATATGATAATATGGCACAGGAATGGATAACAAAAAAATGTTATGTATATCTACTGTACCTTACACCAACTGGGAAATTATTTCATCAATTTAGGGGTCAGTTTATATGCCTGCAAGTATTCTTAAGCCATAATAGATGATATGGTGCAAAAGCTGGTATAAAATAAATGTTGTTTGTACCTGTTTGGGGAGCCAGATGGGTGAATATAATAGGTGAGTACAGCCAGACAATCTGTTAGTCACAGGAAACTAAACTGAACTGACCAACAAAGCAATTAAAATGTTCAAAATTACATATTGATTTATTGAGAAATAATAACAAAAAACATAAAGCAAGGAGCATTGCACGCACACACTAACACACACAACAACACACACAAACACCCAAACACACAAAAACACAAAAACACACACACACACACACACAGTGACAAGCAGGCCTCCAGATGAGAGATTGGAGTCCCACCCAGGGGTGTCACCCAGACAGTTAGAGAGTTGCTGTAGTGACAGGGTGGCTGCGGTGACATAATGAAGGTGCTGTGGTTGTCACAGGGGGTCAGTGCTGATCACACTGCCCAGCTGGGGGGGGCGGGGGACAACAACACATATAATGAATCCCACCAATGACAAATGACTCTAAACTCATGGCTGAGGCATCTGACAAACTCAAACTCATCACTTGGACACCTAAAACACACACGCACGCACGCACGGACGCACACACACACAGGCAACAGCAGACACTAGTAGGAACACGCACACACACTCTGTGAAGCAACATACACATTCTGTCACCAATTTAAATATATATAGTGTATAACCAGGGTGCTCCTAAACCTACATAGCTCTTCCATTTCCTTTAACAAGCTTCTCTTTTCGGAGGAACCTTATGATGTTTAAAAAAAAGCATTGTCTTTCTTCGCTCAGCTTCATTTAATGAATCTTTTGTCCCACCTCTGGCCACTTGAAACTGTTGAAAAAGAGCACTTAATTCAGCTGTTGTGGCACCAAGGTGGTAGGACCAGGGTTATCAATAAGAGCATTGTGTAATATGCACAATAAGACACATGAATTCAATATCGAAAACTCTTGCACTATTCGGAAGCATAAGCATATACAGATTGCAAAAAAAAACAAGTCTCATACAGATTGAACACAGAAGGTAGCAATACTCCTTTAAAAAGCTGAATTCAATCAGAAACGGGGTCTTGGTAAAGAAAGAAAAACTTAACTATTGGAACGCAGGAGTATTTTAAATGTAACAAGCTGACCACCTACTACCAACCTGACATCCTCCATTTAATAGTTTTGGATGTGAATAGACTTTGTCTTTGAGGCTTGCTTTTCCAGTCTCAGGGTCTGCTTGCCTCGAGCACTACCACAGCAGCAGGCCAAATCCACCTTAACTTTGTTACAGAACTTGTTACATACAATAATGTCCACAGCTACAGAGACTTTCCAAACCACAGTGTGACATGTGGAACAGACCCGGGCATGGAAAGGTCCTGGAGAGGATGTTTGTTTAATGATTGTTGGAAGGCTAACATGTAGCCCTCCGCCCCGAGCAACAAAATCCCCCTCGGAGCACTGAAGCTGTTTATGTTATTTGTTATGGATGTCAATTTCCCTCTATTTAGGGGGTGATTTACCTGGGGAATATACAGCAGGATTGTGCTATTGTGTAGGGATTGGTGTCTCTGTGTGTAACACACTACACATCTCAGCCTGGGACACTGGAAATAAACTGTGTGGGTCATTGTCAAGACTGGCGTTCAGCTTATTTTGAATGCTAAAACCAACTGATTAAAGCTGTATTGTGATTTTTGGCGTAATAATTAGCAACATTTCTATTTTCTTCACTTTTAAGTCTGTGATAGATGCGATGAGAAATGAAATGCATATCTTGAAATTGCTAAAATAATAGTTGATGTGTTGTATGTAGACTGGTCACTTAAGGCATGTTTGGATGACAAATGTGCATTTAAAAAAAACGTACTTCAATTCACATTTAAAAAACCGGCATGCCATTTTATTCTTCCCTGCATTTTGCAGGTAG
This sequence comes from Etheostoma cragini, assembly GCF_013103735.1. Classification (NCBI taxonomy): domain Eukaryota; kingdom Metazoa; phylum Chordata; class Actinopteri; order Perciformes; family Percidae; genus Etheostoma; species Etheostoma cragini. The sequence goes on from NC_048409.1 coordinate 17,700,118, forward strand.
GTGTGTGAGTGTGTGTTGTTGTGTGCATGTGTGGGGAGGAGGGTGGACAGAAATGGAGAGTGACAGCTGCCAAATGACAGTGGGATTGAAGTGGGAATGCAGAAGGACAATGAGGGAAGGAGACGAACATGACAGCAACAACAGCTCGGATTAGACTGAGAGCACACACACACACACACACACACACACACACACACACAGAGCGGTGGATGGAAATTGGGGTCCTGCAATGGGTGCTCAGTGTGTCATTCAGACAGATGAGAAGGATCTCAGAAATCCTGTTTCTTCTTCCTAATTCAAACAAACAGGGACTCTAAGCAGAGCCACATGGCCTCCCTTAATGACTGACATTTTGTTTAAGAACCATCCATAATGACCTGGTTTGAATTTAAATACTTGGTGTTTATTTCACAATGAACTGCCAATATTCACCAATGAAAAATTCCAAAGTGCTTGAGTGACTTGAGATTGTTGACTTCATGCTTTTTCTCTCTCTTTGGTTTTCCTGTTTTGTACATTTTCGGAGTGGCACAACTGTGGAATTAAAGACAGATTGCCTGAACATGAACGATGTTAAGCATAAAGATAAACAGATTACCAGTCGTGCATTAATGCATTTGATATGGTTTTATTTCTACAAGCAGGTTTTAATCTTTGGTATGATGGACTTTCACCAAAATATAGTTCTTATATTTCTCAAACGGCAATACTTTATATTTGACAGCATTGTTTAATGAGCAAATTGGATTCATTAAAGCCTGTTATCTCTTTACTATGTCTCATCAGCTATGTCTAACATCAAGGTAGATCTGTGTAAAGAAATGCTGACTTAATTTCGGAATAATAATGTTCAAAAAGTGCAATGCAGACTCTTACATACCACGCCTGTCTGTAAAATGTTTTAAGGAATTTTATTGATTAGGGAAATAAAGCAATTACAAATCACAACCGCACACAGATTACACTTCTTTTGAACCACTTGATACATTGAGAATCTGGTAAAAAATGGCCAGGATGGAAAGCATCCCCAAAGACCTTACAAGTGTTGCAGCCAATTAATAATCGCCTCATTTGAACCTGCTGTATGCACTTTTGCAGCCGAAAATCTATCAAGGGCCACATTTTTTTTTCCATATTGATGGACTGCGTTGGGTGAAAGAACACTAACTCTAAACCAACAATGCCACAGCCATGTACATAGATGGAAATCAATTGTAATTAAAAGTGAACAAGTGTTCCGCTTTATACACTCAAAGAGTGCATTGGTCATTAAATACATTTTCATCAGTTATCAGTTTAAGGTTTTAAATGGAGGGCGTGACTTCTGCCTCCTTTGGGATAGCACTCAATGCTTCCGCACTTGCAATGCAAATTTACCCGTGCTTGCTTTGCAATCAAAAGGCAGCTAAATTAAGTATCAAACAATTTAATGTTATGTGTCACTCTCCAAAACAATCTGTATTAGAAGCATTTAATTAAACTTTCAAATTCAAATGTACTAATCAGTTTGCGGCAGAGTGGGCGCTTGTTTTTCCCACATGAAACGCCACGGCTGGCCAGCCCGGCCCAGTGCCTGCTCATTAACATGAAGGTGTGATTTGCATTTCCTGATGGACTGTTCCAGTTTTTAATATCCTTCTTTCTGCTCTTACATCAATCATGGAAGAGGAAGGCCACTACAGGCCACTGTTAACCCTCCAAATCTGCCACAAAACAAATATTACAAGACTTCACTAATTTGGAGATCAAAAAGCCACTTGTCCATTATATAATTGAAATGAAGGTGGAGCGTTGCACTTCTGAAGAGCTCCATAATTACCAGCTGTTAATTGCACACTTGTGGTGTCTCACTTTTAATTAAAAAGAGCGGCTCGTTGCTGGACGATAAGCAACAGTGGAGAGGCAGTGGTTTAATCAACAAAGCGAGAGGAATTTGTTTCTGCCGTGGCCAGCAGCGGGTTGGAGAAATCTTCAAATAACCCAGGGAGATTAAAACGTGTCCATTAGGACCAGTCAGGTTTTATTTGGGGTGGCAGGAGCGAGGTGCATTTGAAGTCGTCCCGCTGCAGAGTCCTCGGGGGAGCGCGGCTGGGGGTGCGGGTCTAATCAGCCCGCTGCTGGCCCTGAGCGCTCAAGTGGAGGAATTGGACCCCGCTGGTGGTGAGAGAAGGAAGGGAGGATAGGAGGTAAAAAAGGATGGAGGGAGTGGTGAAGGAAAAGCCCCCCCCCCCCCCATCACTCTCTCTTTCCTCTTCTCTCACTTTCTCTTTTCCTGCCTGAGTTACTTGACTTTGTTTTGGGATTAGTGTGACAATGAGCCAAAAAGGTCTTTAAACTATACATCTTGCTTCTTGAATTGGCTGTTTGCTTCGCACATTAGTCATTGAAAGACAGCCTGGCAATCTGTACAAGCATGCGATATCTCTCCAGGATGTGTCGGTGCCCTTAGACAATACACAAACAACCTCAGGTCCCTTTTTGAAAAAAGCCCTTCCACCTATTTCATGACCTATTGAACCATGGCAGCACAATATAAACTGAGAAGAAAAAAAGCAACTTCTGCACTTGATAGTCCCAACATGTGGCTATAACTCACTCAGTGTTTATATGAATGAGACAGTTACCTTGGTCAGCAACTTTGGGCTGATGCCAGGCCTCCAAAGGCTCTTGGTGCACCCGTTGCATACAGTACGTAACTACCAGAGTGTGATAACCTCATCCACCCTTTCTCTGACCCCTCCGCTCCATCGCTGATAAAAATGTCTGCCAGGAAGTGTCCTTCACTACGCTTCCTCTCTCTCATGCTCAATCAACACCTGTCACCACAGGAATCAGCAGCGTGATGTGAACGCACTGCTTGAAGAGCCGCTCTCTGCACATCCAACTCACAGAAATCCCTAAAAATGATCATTGCTTCTAAGAAACAGATTTAAATAGTCCATGCATAAAATTTCATCCAGGTTTGGATTATCTGTATAAAAATGTAGATACAAGAAATAATAACCGAATCACTAGGGGCTTCCCAGACCCCTCATTGTCGCAACTCTTTTAGATAAAGAGCTCTGGGTTTATCTAAGGAAACAGTCGGTGGGGCGAGGATGGACTGGCCTCACTGACAGATTAGTCCAGCCCAGGCCCACTTCCTGCCTGCTGAGGACACTAATTAGAAGGAAGGACTGACACCACAATAAGAGCTGACAGTTGAGTGTACTTAGTACAGCTTCACACAATCCAGTGCTGTATTAGTACAGCGGCCACGCCAGGCCATAAATGTCATCACATTAGCTAGTGCTTATCTGATGTGGCAAAGTTAACCTGGATGTTGTTTACACAGAAAAGTACAAGGGGATTTCTTAGAAAACTGTGAGGGTGCTGAAGAATGCAAAGTGTTTTATTTGAAATTGAAATTTTATCAACCTCACCCTCACACCCGCACACACGCACGCAAGCATGCGTGCACGCACGCACGCACAAAAGTACTTGTGGGCCTGGTCAGTTCCTGTGTTGATGACATCCTGTTCACAAACGCGTTGAATAGTGTCAGAGGGGTCATGGTCACTCACTCCCTCACACTCTGTCTGAGTCTTACATTGTATCCTTCTATTCAAATGACCTTTGACCTAATGAAGCATTTAACATGACTACCACTGGAAATAAAAAAGGGCACTCAAAAAAGGAGGTTGCAACACAATGATGTACGTACAAGTGTGAAAACGCTTGCACACATACCCGGGCTAACCACCAACATCGCTTTAATCCCAAAATCGCCAAAAGAAGGAAAAATGCGTTGTTACCCAAAGGGCAAATTTACAGTGTAGTACCACGTACGTGCATGTAATGGGCTGAGCTGTTTTACAACACCAGCATGAGCTGAGCTATTGTTTTATTTTGAGAGGTGCTGGCTGTTATTGGATTGTTTTACACCGGCTGGGAGAATTCTATTCCAGAGGAGCTCTGTGTGGTGTGGAGTGTGTTTGACTGAGTCAGACCAAAAGAGGGAACGAGAAACAGAGACAGACAGAGATGTGTGTGTGCACGTCTGGCACTCTGTGCAACTGCATCAAGAGTATGTGTTGGGGCTGCTTAGCTCCTGTTGGTGTTAATTTATCAGGAGGCTAACGTCCCCCACTGAGGGAAAGCAGCAGTCCTTATGTACAGGTGGTCACTCCACACACCAACCCAATGCTGCACCACCACCAATGCTCCAACAACTAAATATGACCCTTAAAGATAGGAATTATAGCATTTTTGCAAATGAATTCAGGACACCCGGTCAATGCAGCGTCATTTTCAGCATAATGACCGCATATAATAGAGCAATATCATTGAATTTGTGGCTGTTTTTTGTTTTTTTTACACATTTACTGTAAGTAAATCATTAAAAAGCTACACTGAGTTTTTATATAAGTGACCTCTTGTTTACACACTTGCATATGCTTCTGGATGTGTCTCTCCATCTCTGTATCTGCGTGTTTGGTGAAATAATTGAACGCGAAAGTGGAAAAGCGGGCATTTTCTGTGGCTCTCCGTGGCTATGCCAGCGGGCGGAGCTGTACGTCAGCACGGGTCATGCGCCACAATGTGCCTCTCAGTGCATGGGACGTCCCAAAGGAGAAGGGCAAGAGGCAGCCCCCACCAACCTCGCCCATCCATCATCGTGACAACGCAAGCTGCAGTCATGGGAAACCCACCGCTGGCCAGTCGCTCTGGACCAGAGCTGGAAGGGAAAGGGGGAGACGGGACTCGCCAACCATTAAAAACACATTGTTCTGTTTATTATAACTAGTTAATGAGGTTGAAGTGAAGCTTTGCTTTGTTTTTCAAACACTTCCAGAGGGGATTTGGAGGCAGACACCCCTGTTGCTGGGTCCACGCGAAAAAACTCATAAGGGCCTGGGTGTTTTAAAATGGATGTCTCTAGATTTTATGAGTAGAGTTGGCCATGTTAGAAGTGAGATCCTTGGTTCTTGTAAAAATGGGTCGTTTTTAGGGCTTTTCTCCATATCATGAGCTCAGACTCTGAAAACCTGAAAAGACTGTTTCTGTGAAAGTTGGGAATGAAAAGTAGCATGCGTTCAGCAGCATCAGCGGTTTGTGGAGCCAGAGGCCCCCTGTCTCCCTGTCTGGTGGAGATATGAGAGAAGGCCCTCTCCCTGTCCGGCCGCAGCAGGAGCCTGGGCTGCCCGCTTACATGCCTACTTTAATTGTTAGTATTAAATCACTTGCACTTTAACTCAAGATGCTATCTGCCAGGCGTTAAGATCTTTTACAGTAGCGAGTGTGCACTGCTTAAATGTGAAACACCCTAGAGTGACACACAGACACAGTCTTTACTGTATGCCAGACAGAGAGGTGTGTCCGTGTATGCACACACAAATGCACATTTGCGCACACACACGCACGACATAATGGAGTCCTGTACTGGACTGATTGTCGGTGGAGTGGACAGACAGGCAATCGGACTGCACCCCACCCTGACAGCAGGCCACCCGTCACTCACCAAGCACACCGCACCACCAGTTACTCCATCGGCTATTTGCTTTAGGAAGGCGGCTCAAAGCCAATTAAAATACACTTAGAGCAATGTCCGACTTCTGTTTGGAAAGATAATATACGTCCAGGAGTCCAGTCAACTTGGTGTGAGCAAGCAGGCGAGAGGGAAGCACTCTGCCTCATTGTCTTAGAATGCACCGCGTCATTATTGCACGGACACAATACTTATCTTTGACGCTTTGCTAAAGCAGAAAAACAGGACTGCACTTGATTCCAATTTGTATACCCCTCAGAAAAAAATATTTGTTTTTATGGTTCCCCAGATGTTTATGCCGTTTTAAAAATATCTGCCTGTGTATTAGGCAATGTACAGATTACATTTGTTTTACTGCCGCGCTGTAGCTGGTATTTCTTCCAAATTCCATGAGAAAAAAAGAGGCTGAAAGTGTGAAAATAATCATCACAAATTAGTAGCCCAATACACAAATGTGAAACATATGGACTTACCATTATGTGTGAAAAGAGACGGACAACATGCAGGGAGCAAGAGAGCAACATACACACAGATGCAAAGGGCAGAGGGTGCTGATATGAGAGGTGGTGAGTGGTGAGCAGGGACGGGAGCTCCATGTCTGTTCAGTGTGTTTTAAGAGTGTTTAAATGAGTGAAAAGTCAGTTATAGTTTCCAGATGGGGACCGGTTTGATCCGGATCATTGTGACAGGCCTGGACTTTGATGTGCTGTTGCCTATTACTGACATTACAGGGAAGCAGGCATATTTCTCCCTAATCACTTCCAACTCGTACGGCCTGCACCAGCTGGCCACACCAGAACTGTGTGTATGTGTCCATGTATAAATGCCAGAGTGTGCTTAGCGAGAATGCATGTATTTGTTCTACTATATTAAAATGTGCCTGTGTGTATATGAGTGTGCAGATACCCACTTGTCTCATGGAAAATAAGTAGCAAAATTGGCAGTATTAGTATATACATTTGTACTAGAGCCTGGGGTAACGCGGCATGTCTGCGTTTTTGCTCAGGTTGTATTTTAACCTGATTTGGAATCAACTTGGTGTTTCATCACAAACCCTCCATTTCGAATGAAAAGCAAAGAAG
>NC_048409.1:17706826-17724656 GCF_013103735.1 Etheostoma cragini
GGGGGGGGGGGGCTGTAGACAACTGTAAAGGGGGATGAAGAGTGGAGGAGTGAATCAGGCCGAAGTTCCCCCTCTTTATCTCCTAAAGGATGGGGAATGCCAAGGGGCCGGCGCTTTGGATTCCGCTGTTTTGTCTGTCTCTTGGGGAGAGCTGGGCTGAGTCCACTCGGAGTAGCACAGGGAGGTATTCAGAGCAAAGTCTGGAGGGCCCTTCAGCAGACAATGGTGCAGCCCGAGACAAAGTGAGTCCTTGATGAGGGATCTGTGGAGGGGTGCAGGTGTCTGAGGTGCAGAACAGTCTCTCAGGCCTGACCCACTTACCTCCAGCAGCTCCTCTCTTCTCTTTCACTGTTACCAACCCCTGATCAAAATTGTCAAAAACAAGAGCTTCTTCAGATTCTTAAAATGTACATGTAAAAGTAGGCATACAGGAAAACTCACTTTGGTATGCTTATAAATGCCACTACTGTCTGTCTAACCTATGCAGGGAATTGTGCACAGAGACCTCGGTCTACTCATAGCAGGGAGGAAAAGGTCTTTGACCCCAGGGCTTCATTCTACATTCCTGGTAATTGCACTCCATCATACTTTGTGCCGGAAAAAGCAAACGTCTAAATAAACCCTGTCAAACCATGTTGTCCATCTGCCGGCAGATAAGATGAAGAAAACAAGTTGTGTTCCATAAACACAAACATAGTGGGATCACAAATCACAGTCACCGCAACCATAAATTAGCCTCCGAACCATTTTTAGCCTTAAAGTCCAACAGGGAGAGGACAGTGAAAGGAAAGGACAAGCCACTCTTTAAAATCTCATCATTGCTGTCAATGTGGGCTCTTCACCATGAAACAACACTGGGATAACATCTGCATGGGCTGGAGAGAATAAAACAACCAAGATGTGGCCACGGAAATAGCGGATGGCTTACGATGGCGGGGCCGGGTTACTCGGCTGCAGTAGAGACTGTGAGCGAAGCACAGGAGAGACCAAGAGAGGGACGGAAAGACCAAGTCACAGCCCGCTAGTGGACATCTTTGAACTAGTTCACTGTCTTTCACATCTAAAAGAAGGGAGATTTCCTTTCATTTAAGACACTTTGTTTTTCAAATGCCTTTTTCAGAGGGACATTGCGTTTCTGTGCTTTGACAGAGTGTAGGGTGATTTGCAGCGATGCACGTGTTACGTGGGGTTTGCACATCAAATAGTTGATAGAAAAAGAAAACCAATGAGTGCGTTTGTTTCCAATGTTGTTTCTCAAAATTATACTTTAACTGTCCTGACTCATTGGTGACTATCTCGTGGGGTTAACATGGATAACAAACGAATCCCTCAGACATTCATTCTACAATGCTTTCTCTTTATATTAGACCTTCTGGGAAGACGTCGCCTTTGTACAGGAGTTCTTGCACCATGGAATGAAAAATCGACAGTAGCATCAGCTCTCAGAAGCCAGCGGTGTGTATTATCCTTCTCTAACTCCCCTAGTTGGAACATGCAGGGCCTCTGGAATTTCACAACTAGATTTATCTTGTTTTCTCAACTTATTTTCATATCTATTTCCCTTTCTTTTTGAATTACACGGTAAATAAAGGCACCGGGCCTTGTGCATAGTGAAATCAGCTGGAATTGCCACATTAAAGAATGCAGGCGAGGTGTAGCCGGAGCCATCCTCCTGGATTTGGGCAAATTCAGCTGATGCAAAACAAGGAATTAATTTGAGGGGAGAGGCTTGCGTGCTGAGCTTGGTGCGGTGACAAAGATGAATGGCATCATTCCAAGTGAATGGTAATTTCACTTTTTGTGACAGTGCTTTAGAGCAAAAGCGACTCGGGACGCACAAAGCATTTGCAATCCCATTGAGGGCCCTTGGTACCTGCCTATCAGACACTGCACATTGTTTACCAATCATCTGATATTGATTGGTTTCAGACTAAAGTTTGAAGATGAATTAGAGTGGGAGAAGGTTAAGTCCTAACCTTGAAAGATTTAGTGTCTATTCAGCCCGCGTGTAGGACTCTCCTCAGCTCACTCGGAGAATAGAGAACTTTTAAATTCAATAGGGGGTGTGAGACACAAAACGTGTCACATTCACCAAGTGAATCCACTGGAAGAAATGCAGAAGAACACCCAAAAAGCATAATCTTTCTCGCCAGTTGATAGAAATGGTAATTGCATGTGTGGGATAATACTTTGAAGCCAAGGCCTCGGTCGGACAGACTATTTAGGTGAAAAAAGGGGCAACAAAACAGCTCCTTCTTAACGCCTTTGTTCACTTCTCCACTCTTTTAAATGTTTACTGAAAAAGAACCTTCAAATCCACTCTCCATGTCCCGCACAATGTGGCACCTATCACTCTTGGGTGCATGGACACATTGTATTGTGTGAATCGTTGATATGTAGCGATCATTCCCATGAATCATTTTCTATTTAACATTCAAATTCTCAGGAATCCGATTATTATCCTCTTGAGATGGACAAAAACATTTTGTAACATAAAGGACATTATTTAAATACTGTTATTTTGTTACACAACAAACTGCATGGACATACTCGGGAATATCCAAAGCATAGTCAACCCCATTGTCAAACTGATATTCTTTACAATGTTAACCCTTGCTACTTAGTTGTTCCGCCTCGGCTTTAGACGCATCTCTGAAGCTCTTGAAGCCACAAACAAATGATAGAGCACCACAGGACACCCGGAGCTTCCATTTTAACATGTTTCAAAAGGGATGTTCTGACAATTTGACATTCATATTTTAACATTTTTGACAGAGGCAAGAGCACGCTGGTACCAGCCGAGGGTCCCTTCAGCTTGTCGGGATATACCATCTCTCAGCGTGAGGTTGGAGCTCTAAATGGACCACTGGGCCACCCGTCACAGCTGGGCCACACCACTTAACATCCCCCTCCCATCCCTCTCCAGCCGACAAGCTCTCTGGTCTACTCCGAGGCTCTCCAGCCCACTCGACCTCCCGACACGGCACAGAATAGGCGCAGGCAGCACTAAGCCCACAAGATGCCCTGGTCAGAGATCGCATTAAGAGAGTGCATGCGTGGCAAAGAGAGCAAACACCATTCCTGTGCTCATAAAGTGAATCATTCTGTCATGTTTAAAACATCCTTTTACCAACACAGACTGCAGTAATGGGGGGAAAAAGGCCTGTGTAGGCCAAACTAACTCTAAAATGGCCATACTTGGTAAGGTGATAAAAAAAGAAAGAGGGAAAAGTAAGAAACCAGAGTCGCAGGTAGACCATAGATACACAGAGCCTGGACACAATTTCAGCAATTTTCCCTTTTCAAAAACTAAATTCAAACACACTTCTACATACTGAATACGCCAGAAGCCCGGCTGTGTGTATATTACAGGGCCTGTGTCAATGAAGTAGCGCTCCTGCAGACAGGAAGTGGACAGAGTTATGGGTTAGAGAGGGCTGCTGAGGATACAGGTGTGTCCGTTGTGACACAGAGACAGACAAGCAGAGCCGCAGAGGGCGAACAGAACAGGACAGCAGGGCTCAGGGTCTCATGGCTTCTGTAAATCATCCACAAACTAATATGTAGACCCACTGGGGGAAACCCACGTGTGACATGCCACAGCAGTGGCAGAGATGACGGTAGATGCTCCATATCTCAACAAGCGGAGCATGGTGGTAACAATAGCAAGAATCCATTGAGCAGAATTTAGTTAAGGCCATAAGGTAAAGAGCTTTGAAGAAACTATATAAAGGCAGCTATAAGCAGAATTATTTTCTGTATGTTGTTGAACACTAAATAGGCCTAATAATAACAGATGACTTGACCCTAATGCATAAAAACCTGTTTTAATTTGTTGCAATTTTGATGATAAGAATGATAAGGTACATTTTTATTCCAGGTGTAATCTCAAATCACAAATATACTGTAGCAACTGTACTCATACAGAATGTACATGTTATACTTTTGATGCTGGCGAAGGAACCTAAAGTTTTTCCGACACACACAAACACACAAACACACACACAGACACAGACACACACACACACAGACACACACACACACACACACACACCCACACACACAGGCCTCAGGGTTTAGCTAACCCTCCCAGCCTGGCTGGCCCTCAGCCCTGAATGCGAGCAGCACTTAAACTTTCCCCTTTTCAAACAGCAGAGCACAAAGAGAGGACCACATCAGTGAGCTGCTGATCGTCCCCACAGACGGCTGAGCGCGGACAACAGGCAGGTCCCTGGGCACGTCCCCATATAATGTCCCAATGTCCCCCCCATCACGCTAGGAATGGGTTAAGGCCTGTATGGGGGCATATTCGGCGCTACCTCTCATGTGAGACTAGATAAATGACAATTCCTTCGAAAGAGGGAGTTAGAAGAAGTGGGAGCGTTTGGGGCTAAGGGTTGGGTAGGGGGGGCCCGGGGCTGCAGCTGTCCCACTGGCCACGTCCACCCCCTGAATCCCCTAACCACCCACCACCACCACCACCACCAGCCCCCCAGCAGCAGGTTTCTTCCTACAGAGGAGAAAAAAAACACGCTTCATTACGTCCTCTCTCCCCAGAGCAGCTAGGGGCCTTTCAGAGCAGATAAGCCTCTTAGACATGAAGTAGCGCTCAGAGCAGCGTTTGAGTGACAGCAGGAAGGTTTAGCCATTCAGTGGACAATGCTCACATTCTCTGGCTTTAATCTAGGAGGCGGACAATGATCTGTTTTTTAAGGCCTCATCTCCTCTGCTTTTCCCACAGCAGTAGGTGACTGGCACAAGGAAGAGAAAAAGAGACAGAGCGAGCCGAGGGCCGGCCGGCAGAGCACGCTGCTATCTCCCAAGGCCTCATGTTTTCTTGACAGTCCAGACTGAGGTGGGACAAGAGGGTGCGAGGTGGGAGGGGGCGGAAGTCGACGGAAGGCAAAGTGCATCAATCACACACATACACACACACGCATGGGCACAAACAATCAGTGTGTGATGGTTGAGTGCGTCTGTGTGACAGACAGGCAGGTGAGAGGCCTGGTGGTGACGTGGCTTAGTGTAGAGCTTTGTCATTCTTATCTGCTCTGACCACTGACATCCATCCCTCCTCAGCCATTGTGTGTGTGTTTCTATGATGTATTTATACATACGCTAATGCACGGGCAAGTAGGGGGAAAAGAAGCTGGACAGTGTGAAAAGGTATCCAAACAAAATCATTTGTTTTGGTTTCATGAGACAATGTAACTAACCCCGGCGACACTCTGGCCCTGAATGTGCTTTGATGACATAAAGCCTTGTATAATCAATGTCAACCTGGATAATTAAATAACTTATTTGATTAGTTTAGTGGGAAGCATGTCAGCTGGCAAGGCCTTACCAGACAGATCCACGCATATCATGTTTGTGTTGATGTCAAGCTAAATTAATGTCTTTCTCACAGGCTTTACAACAGACAGACAATAGAATTTAGAGATACATGTGTTCTCTGCAGGGAACTAACATTATTATCCAGAAGGTGAGCACGTTTATTGCTGGATTATTTGTTTTTTTAATCTGATAGAAAAGAAGACCTATCCAAGGAGGTGGAATGAGTAGGAGCATTTCCAGGGTCAACATGAACAAATAACACACGTAGGGACTACACGGTGTCAATTTGCCAAAGAGCTAGGTGGATTATTTTAGAATCACCTCACACTTCAGGCTTGTTTGTTTTGCTCTGTAGAGTATAAACATCCACACCTCATCTACAATAAACAGACACTGGGTACTACTGAGAGAGAGAGAGAGAGAGAGAGAGAGAGAGAGAGAGAGAGAGAGAGAGAGAGAGAGAGAGAGAGAGAGAGAGAGAGAGAGAGAGAGAGAGAGAGAGAGAGAGAGAGAGAGAGAGAGAGAGAGACGAGCTAAACTGAAGCCATTCAAATAGACATCTGTGGGTGCGTGCGTGTGCGTGCGTGCGTGCATGCGTGCGTGCGTGCGTGCGGTCGACATACGTAAACATGTCCTTCAAGAAACATGCCCGTAAAATGAAAAAAAAAACGTAAATGTTTGACTAAAGTGTCAATCACTGGGCTACTTATTACTCTAATTGGATTATTGCTACAGTTCAGTCCTCTGTATGGCTCTCTGTTTCTAAACATGGCGGTGCCAGTAACTCTGCCAGTAGCTGGTAACTGTGTGAAGAAAAAAATAATAAAAAGGAGTGGAAAGAGAGTCTTAGTAAAAATGTATGAACTGCTGAAATAGCATTTGGAAGTATTTTCAATGTACATAAAACGTCGACTGCACTACATAAATGTTGTGATGTGATCACTTTTAAAACTATTTGTCTTCAAATGTAAATCGTGAATGCCCCATTTGCTTTAAATGTATATTTATCAAAGTGTCGTAATCTAAGTAATCTAAATAATAAAAAGAACTTGACTCAAGGAACCAGTATTTAAGTGATGAAAGAAAGAAGGTGCTAGCTGCAGCGTGTTGAGATGGAGAGTGGCAGAGAGCATATAAAACAGCCAAGAGACGTCGATTAACTTTGGGCTTCTCTGACCACCTCCAGATTTCCCTCTTTCTTTCTCTTTTGTACAAATAGTTCTACTGTTGAATGAATCTTGCTCAGGAGTGCATAAAAAAAAAAACAGTGTGGATACACAGTGGGGTTTTGAGTTGATTGAGTTAACAGGGCATTGGGTTAAGGAGCTCTACTTTGAATTCAGGTGAGAACATCCCCAAAAAATGAAAATGCAATTGTCTTTCATGCAGGCTTATACACGTACAGAAACTCAAAGCAACAAAGACAAATCCTCAGCCGTCTGACATGTCCTCAGCACCTCACCCTTACTTTGCCTCCCCTCTCTTACAACTTCACGTTCATTAATCTCACACACTTCATCACAATCCCGGCACCTCAACCCCAAAGATCTCATATCCTCCACACACCTTTACCTCCTTTCTGGGCTCAGCCACAGCTCTGAAAACCCACAACTAATAACTCCCTAACATGTTCTGGACCACTGGACTTGTTAACAATTCCACCTTTCACTAACTATGGCACTTTTTGTAATCCAACGTTTTTGAGAGTCTTTTTCTTTTTTATGCCTATTATTTTTTTAACACATGCATTTTTTCTAACTATTTTATATATATATTTTTTCAACATGTTGTCTTCTCTTTTTTTGTGAGGTGTGCTGAGACACCTGGTGTATGATTGTGGGTCCTAACTACTAACATGACCTGACAAGGAGATACAGAAAAACACATGTTACCGGCACACACATACAAGAAACAGACACAGCCGTCCAGGAATTAGCAGATCATCCAGCAGACATTTGGAATGGGAAGACCTGTCTCAGGACTAAAATGTACCTGTACATATAGATACAAAAGAAAGAAAGACACAGTCAAGCAGTGAGATAGACATATCAGAAGACAGACCGACAGAGAGACAGATTGGGCAATTAGACAAACATACAGAGACAGATCGTTCCATTGCACAGGGACCTGGCGGCGATTGAGACAATGGGCCCCTTCACTATACTACTGGGTGTTTATGTCCCACGTCAGTCTGCATCACCAGTGTCCCCCTGACTGCTCCCAGCTGACACACACACACACACACACACACACACACACACACACACACACACACACACACACACACACACACACACACACACACACACACACACACACACACACACACACACACACACACACACACACACACACACACACACACACACACACACACACACACACACACACACATCTCTCTGACCTCCAAGGCTAAACTTGAACATGCACACACACTCCTGCTTTGCTTACTGTCACATGTCAGCGTATGTGTGTGTGTGTATAGAGAGAGAGCAAGAGAGAGAGGGAGAGAGAGAAGAAGAGAATGTATGAATGAATGAATGAATGAATGGGCTTCTGTTGGACTGCTCCTAATGACTTTATTAAGAGATGTTATGTTTAATGTCAGGAAACACCATTAGTGTAGGCTGCCAGCTAGTGAATTCAACCCCCCCACCACCACCACCATAGTTTCTCATCTTCTGACTGGGCTATATTGATCTGGTTTACATGTCGAGGAGGAGGTCTTTTTGTCTTGCCCTTCTACACTTCTCACTCTCTTACTCATTCTCTCTTCTCTTATTTCCTCCCGAATCCACATCACTCTTCTTCATTATCTTGCTTCTTCTACAGCCCTTGTTCTCCTTCTTCTTCTTCTCCCGATTTCCCTCCCCCAGCTCTCTGATACCAGTTCAAAAAACACACCAAAAGTTTTCACTGGAGCTGGGTAATGAGGCAGACCTTTGACCTCGACTTGATGACTTCCATACCTGTGCATGTGAAAGAATATATGCGGTTGTGTGTGTGTGTGTGTGTGTGTATGTGTGTGTGTGTGTGTGTGTGTGTGTCTGCAGCTGGCGGTTTGACAGCGACATGACTAATGAGGGCTCGGGACAGAAATAATAGGTGGGAATTATAACACAAAAAGAGTACAAGCGCAAAGGAAAAGGAAGAACAAATGACAGAGCAATGGACGAGAGGAAAGGAATCTAAAGGAAAGAAAACAAAGGAGGAAAGAAAGGATAAGATTTAGAGAAAAGTTTAAATAATTACAACACTACAGCCCAGGCAGCAGAAGGGCCACAGATAGGAAGCTTGTTTCACACAGACATCAACAACTGAGGGCCAGGGTTACACACTACTCACACTGCCTCTGGATCCAAGGGTGAACACAGGTTATTAGGAGGTCACTATTGACTCACTAAAGGATTACTTAAAGTCACTGTAGTTCACCTATAGGTACTGTAACCCTGCTATAACAGATACTGGTGGGTGGAAACATTTCTGTTGTACAGATACTTGGACTTCATTGAACATTGTTGCATTAACTATTAATATAAGCGCTGTGCAAAAAAATCTATTCACATTCGTATCGCGATTCAAGCTCTACAGATTCAAAATGGATTCATAGAATTCAAAAAATCAATGCATATTTTTTTTGTAATAGCGTGTATACTATTACACAGGGAAGGTAACTACATTTATATACTGTGAATTTTTTTTTTTTTTAACTGAGAATCGTGTTCGAATCAAATTCCATCAATCAAATTTTGAGGAATGCCAGACACAGTTTGAATGTGGTCTGGTAAATTATCAATCTACATCCGTATAAAATGCCATATTAGTGTTAACTGAAATTATGGCCTAAATGAAGAATCTTCACAGTCACTCGATCCTGCAGCGGAAACCAGACTTTGCGGAGTAGCACGACCTGGACAGCTCATTCAGGTGTCTGGCGGCACCAGCGTACAACTGTCACACTCGGGGTCAAAGATCATCGTGTGTAGACAGAGCAGAACTTCCTAATTATACATGATAAATGTAATCGCACACAGGAAGCATTTCTCGCCACAATTTTCAGGCTTAACCTTGTCAGACGTGCCGGGCTGGCGAGGAAATTGGAAGCAAAAAAGGTGTCTAAGTGTCCTATCTGAAACATCAGGGTATTTGTTGTACTTTACAGCCTGTATATAAAAATGCAGGCACAAATTGAGATTTCAAATAACCCATATTCTAGGTGTTTGCATGGAGCTTTGTGAGCTTGTGGATAAATCAGGAATAACATTACTAAGGACCAGAGAAACCGGAGAAAACGCTTCCATCAGGCTGTGTGTTGTGATAATGATACTATCTGACCTAGACAGATCTCTTGAGTCAACCCTGTACTCCTGCTGGATCAGATCAGTTCCCATAATGGCTGACTGCAGACAGAGGGTCTTGACCAAGTGACACAAAACATGGCGCCAAGACAGAAGCGAGACAGATGGACAAACAGACAGATAGACATTCAGACAGACATCCTGTCTCGAACCACAAATAGATACAACAATTAAGTCAGGTCTGGTCCTTTTCATTGCACTGACCTTCGCCCCTCACCTCCCACACATGTAAGGAGACAAATTACAACTGCAGTTGGGTTTGACCAACAACTCCAATGCAGGAGAACATGCGACGTGAAGGCTGAGACAGCGGACATAAATCATACCTGTATTTGATCTGTGGGGCTCTGGGCGGGGACAACGTGACAGCTAGCATGCACCGTATGTCTCTGAACCCTTAAAGGGCTGGAATGGGTCACTTGTTTTGCAGGCCCAGCCGTATTTTCACTGGTTTATAAATCTAGGGACAACGGTGGTGAGTTTGGCTTTTATTGTGAGTTTGAAAAAAAAAAAAAACACACAAAATAAACCAAGTTTAAAATGTCAATTGTCTAATGAATGCTGAATGTAGGAGAGGGAATTTATACAACAAATTGTAACGGTGCGCTCATCAACAACAACACTGTGGCTACAATCATGCTGTTAAATTAAAACAAAGAAACAACACAAAGAATCCTGCTGGCCCTATGGACCACTCTCTTAACAGAAAGCCTTCCATCTCAGTCAAAGAGGCCACGTTCTCCTGTGTTCATCGGCTATACGCCTGCTTGCTATGCAAGCAGGCGTAAAATAAAAAATAAATGTATTAGCATTCCATGTCAAAGGTATTCAACGTTGTATGTCATTGGATGCGGAGTGGTACCACTTTACAAGTCGCATGCACAGTGCACCTATACAACAATGGTTATTCCACAAAAACATTACTAAAATTATACAGCATTTTTTCTCTGGTGTCCCGGGGGAGATTACTATGTTACTTCAGGAAGTGTCCTTCAAAGTTTGTAATTGTAGGGTTTCGATCCAGACTTTGTTTTCTGCCTTTCAGAGCCAGTTTTTAAACCCCATGAGGAGACTAGTCTCCGGGCTAGGCAAAATCACAATTGCATTAACACCCAAAGAGCATTTCATCAGAGCCGGCGGGGCCCCGTGGTCCAGGACACCTGTAATAGAGTTTCCCTTCTCAACGACGCAAAAACATTTGAACTCCTATCAGATGGAAGGTTTACCTGCTCCTGCCTGAATGGAACTATGCTGTTGCAACTGATCAAATCAGGCCAAGCAAATTGCATTTGTTAAAAAATAGGATGAAATGCTAGCGCCCACAAAAAAACATATTAGCAGCTTGATCTACACAGAACACCCTTGGCATAGTATTGGATTAACAAAGTAAGAGAAAAAGAGAAAAGGATGTGTAGAAATCCAAACTGACTCCTTTCCTGTGCTTTCCCTTGCTGCTCTGGTCCTCTAAGTACCGAGGATTTACCACAATCGTATGAAAGTCAGGGAATAGATGGAGGGAAAACACTTTACACTCATGTAAAGAGATGTATTGGATTACTGTGAATTTAGCTACAGGGATGCTGCCTGCCAATCTCAACACTGAAGTACATGGTAGTTTAGGATGAATAATTAATCTTCTAAACTACCACACCCTTGGATTTTTGAAGCCTTTCTCAAGTTCATCTAAAACCGACCTGAACAAATCAACACTTATGTCCATAATTCTCACTATGGAATACATGAAAACTATCACATTCAAACATCTGGTAAGCGGAAAGGGAAAAATGTTTTTTTTCTGTTTGTTATTAAAATAAACAGAGACAGAGATGTCTTGGATGAACTGGTGTGTGAAACACAGGGGAGAGAGAGAGTGAGAGAGTATGGGAGAGAAAGAAAAAGAGAGACTAAAGGGGCCTGACTGTCTGACAGACAGGCAAGCAGATGGACAGGAACTTGGCATTAGGGAATATGATTCTGCCAGAGAGTGATCCATAAAGACTTGAGGAGGTCGAAGGGCACACTTTCTATAATGACTCATAATCACTCAGTGGTGTCCATGCTGGGATGGCCTGTGTGTGTGTGTGTGTGTGTGTGTGTGTGTGTGTGTGTGTGTGTGTGTGTGTGTGTGTGTGTGTGTGTGTCTGGGAGAGAGGGCCAGTGGATCTGCTGAGAGATAGCGCAGGATAAACTATGCTATTCCAGGCCTCTGGGGAGAAAAGAGAGATCTCACTGTTGTTTTATGAGAGCCCTGGCCAAATACTGTCACCCACAACATCAATTTATCCCCTCATTATCATAAAAAAAAAAAGGTTTGAGGAAAACACGGGTGAGAAAATGAAAATAACATTTACTGGGGTTATGAAAAATTATAATGTTGTAAAACGTATGGAATTCCTTCTGTGTTTGACTTGACACACCACTGGTTGGACTTTGCCATGGCAGCTGTTCCCGTGGTAATGTGGTGGGCAGCGGAGGCGGAGCCAAAGAGGAGTTGTGGCGTTTTCATGAACAGATTTTTTTCTTCAATTCACAGCCAGTCATTACTTTTAATACAGCGCAGTCCAAACTGACCACTAAAAGGGTGGTGCAGACTGTCAACACCTTGTATATGGAATTCATAAAACAATGGCTCACACTAAATTCCCCTGCTGCATTCTCAATCAAGCTGCTATGGCAATGACTATGTCTGTGTGCATTTATGTGCGTGCACGTGCAACGGGTCATATTTTTAGTTGTGCAGCATCAGATGAATATCTCCATTTCTTGGCAGTTGACAGCCTGTTTGTCATCCACTCCACAGCCAAGAACTGACCTTCAGCAGCATAACTACCTTTATCCTGCCATACCTCTCCCCTCCCTTCATCCCTACATCTCCATTGACTCTCTCACCCTGTGTCTTTCGCAACCCTCCCTCCCTCTAGTTCTCCCTCACTTTTTGCACTCTCCCCTTCTACAGCCTTTGTCATTGATCGCTGATGCGATTGGCTGCCTCCATGCTCAGTAATGACCTGCCCTGGTAACCAGCCGGCTGCTCCGCTCGGCCCCTCGTAGATTGAACTGTCAGATGGCAGCGATTAATGGCTGGGCAGAGAGACACAGACTCACACCTGCAATGTCCCACCCTGCACTGCCCGGCCAATGCGCTGTCCCATCCCAGCTCAGCAGGTACAGTAGATAGATAGAGATTCATCCATCCATCCATCCATCCATGTATGTACTTTACGTACTGTACGTATGTATGTATTTAGATACGTGCGTATGTGCATATGTGCCTCTGTATGTGTGTTCTGCCCAAACCTCTTGTAAGAATGGATACATATTCAAACACGTGTAGGTTCATGCGTTTATAGGTGCACATAAATCTTTGCTTTCATCCATGTATTACTGCTCCTGGGTGTATGCGTGCATTTTGCCATGCATACAAACTGCTGCAGTGGCTGATGGGAAGGTATGATGAGAGGGTGTGTCAGAGGGGCTAAAAAGCCATGAGAAAGGACATGGAAAATTTAGAATCTGACACAAACGACTTGCAAACTATGAATGCTGATTAAAAATAAAACATACATAATACACACGCAGAGAACACACAATTCTAACGGACATTGAAAAGTAGAAAAAGTTGTAAATTCCTCCAAATCAGAAAAAAACTGAACTAACCACAGTCTGCTCCTCTGCTTAAATGACAGAATCTAATCATTATGTGTCTGCAGTGCTACACTGCGTTGCCCCCTGCACTTCTTTATTACTATATTAGTTATGATTGCACCAGTAATCATTCACTTATTCTACTGTTCGCACTTGAGTCACTCTGCGCAAAAGAATCAGAATAAATGCCTAAAATGCTAACATATGTTATTCCCTCAAACAGAGATGAGTGGGATGTTTGGTCTGGTCTCGCTCGGTCTGTCGAGCTGAGCACTGCGGGCCCACGCGGCTGTCCTGTGTTGTACTTGGCTGGCCGTCTGCTAACTGTCAGCGCAGTATCTCCTTACACTGATGAATGGGTAGTTTCCAGACCTTTCCCAAAGCTTTCATTCCCTTGTTCCGACGCTTCATCCAGAGGAATGGCCGAGAAAACAAGGGCTCCTCTGCCTGCCCACCAGCCTCCCTCTAGGGGAGCAACATCGCCAAAACGGGCATGGAGGCTAAATTTAAAATGTGCCCTTCAAAAGGGGGGGGGGGGGGAAGAGAGATGGAGCGAGGGAAGGAGATAAAGTGTGAAAGAGATGTAGACAAAACACAGCAGAAGAAAGACAAATGAGAAACACAAGAAATGTGCTGGGAGAGAAAGAAAAAAGAAACGTACAGAGAAGAAAAGAGACAGAGGATGGAAGGAGAATAATCCTCTGAAAAGTGAACATGTGAATATCGGGCCAGTAGGGGTTTGGCGTGGTGTGTGAAACGGAGATAAAATCGATTAGCTTGTCCACTGACCCGGTGAGCAGCGGGGCCCCCCCATTGGCCCAGTCCTGCCACAGCCCTGACAGAGACGTCCAGGCCCAGAGGCCCCTAGGGGTCCCTTCTGGACACTGAGGTGAACAAAGTGGTGCCCTCCTGTCAGACTAAAGCCCTCAAGAACCAGCAAAACAACAAACCATGCTGCAATGCTTCACTGCTCTCTGATTCCACAGGAGACAGGAGAGATGTAGTGTGGGCTGCTGAAAGAGGACACAGGGTGTGGAGCTGGTGCTTAACATACACCACTAAGGTACATACTTAAGGGGAAAACATTGTCAGTTAAGAATTTCAGCCACCTCAAATCAAGCTCAATTTTATGAGAATATATAAGCTATTTTACTTATAATTATGTGTTTTAAACCTTAGTTCTTTATCTTCTCATAAAAGACTGTATAACATATTAGGCTGTTAAGCTGCAAGATGCACTGGGGATCAATAAACAGTTTAAATGATTATAATTAATATTAAGAGTAGAAGCTGTTAGCTGTTAGCAGTTACTGTATTAAGCCTTAGACAGTAAGGTGTGACAAATTCTAAATTGAGGAGGAATATCTGCTTATTCCAGCATAGGAAATCATTTCTGAAAACCGCCTCTGCCACATCCTATCAGTCAATAATTAACATTTGGAAATATTGACATAATTCCGCAACCGGTCAGGTATTTCTAAGAACATTCCAGAAGAACTGGCCTGACAAACTCCCACCTGTTGACAGGCCCCAAAGCCTCTCCCTATGGTTTTATCGCCTTGTTTTGCCCTCACATGATTTCCTCAGGCGGATCACTGGTTGTGGAGCACCTCTTTGATTCCTGGCTCATTGTGCTGTATCTGACCCTGGAGGTTGCAGAGTGGAAAGAAGTGGATGTGTCACCACTAAGCTCTTCTCTGTGTTAGAATAATATTTCTATGTTGCATTTAGGATGCTAACGCTAATCAAAACAGGACATCCTGAGGAGGGCCGGGCTCTCTCTTCCCTGGCCCCGCTCACCGACCGCTTGCTTCATGTTTTTGTGTTTGCAGAGGAGCGACAATCCCAGGAAGCCGCGAGAAGGGTTCATCAAAGCTCCGAGCGGGGGGCCCCGGCTGCAGGATCGCTGGAATGCGGCGTGGAAAGGAATCTCTACTGTCCTATTGTTCCCTTGTTTCCTCGGTCTCATCACACGCCGGCACGTCCAGTTCACTTACAGGTAAGAAGCGCTAATCAGCCCTGCATTCCTTTCCACCGCCGCATTCTTTCCTCTGCTGAGACCCGGGCTGACCAACAACACTTGTGCACAAAGGGAAGGTGCACATATACGCACATTCATGGAAGGGAAGTCATCAAGTCCATCAGGACAGGACTCTGAGGACAGGGACGTGATGTTTCCTTTTCTCAGATAACTGATCGCAAGGGAAACAGTGAGGTGAACGTTGGGGATGCATGCCTCACTAATAGTTGGAAAATGATCCACATCCCCGAAATTGGGCGCGGGGAACCAAGAGATGTCTTAATTCATCCAGAACTATGTCCTGTGTGTAAAAAGGTTTCACAAAAAAGCAGGAGTGTCTCGATAAATACCACCCAAAAATTGTATATATATATATATATATATATATATATATAAATATATATATAGTCAGGTGTGTCATATTAAAGATTGTAGGATATATTTATATATCCTACAATCTTCAAAATGACCCGCCTGACTGCTCCTAACTACCCAACCTTTAATAACAAAATTCACACTTTGTCATGACTTTTTCTCTCGGTGTCTCTCACTGTAACCATCACTGTTTCAGCACTGCAACACAGGCTAGACAGCTGCTATCAGATTCAATCAGGTGAATGTAGCGCAGCGCAAACTTCATCAGGAAGGCCGCAGCTTTGATCACATTGCCTACCCTCATCTCTCCCATCCAGCGGGGGTGAGAGGTCACTGCTTAATGAGCTTCAGGGTGGAGAATGAGGGCCTTGTTGTGGCAGGGATGAAAGGTGTATAGGAATCACACATACATAGCACACACACACATAAACATACACACTCCGTCCTCCCTTTTCAGCTACAGATGGGCATGACCCGATGTCCCGTTTCGCCCCTGTTAATCAGAAACTACTTTCCTCCTCCCCCCCTCCCTCCCTCCCTCCCTCCTTCCCTCTCTCCCTCACTCCTTCCATCCCTCGGGCCAGCCTGCTCCACCCAGGGAGATCCCCGAGCAGTGCTGGAACACACTGTTATCGCCACATTCACAAAGCGATTGTTGGGTGATTCCTGTTTATAGCTATGTGCTCTCTCCAGTGTGTAAGAGTAAAAAACATAAAAATAAATAAAACTACTGTTCTCTCTGTTGACCCTCAATGACAGTAATTAAAAAGAAAGTTCAAAGCCAAACACAGCGTACCTGCCAAAGATTTGTACTATCAATTCAAACGTTCGAACGTCATAGTCAAAATTTGTTTTAGGCTCATTCAAATATGGGCAACTGGGACAAAATTGACAGATAGGCTACATTTTATGTAGCCCCTTATTCCTATTTGGGGTAAGATATACAAACTAAAATGATCATACCGCAGCCTGTAAACTGACACACAAACACAACATAATGTTTGGAGTAAAGAGCAGCTATGATTGGCAGCTAGATTAAGTCATTTCAAGCCTGTTGTTTAGTCTCTCTCCTCGTAAAAGCACTCAACAATGTAGTAAAGTGACTTCGAGCAGTTAGCTGATGTGAGACATGAGGCCAGACTGCCGGGCCCTGTTTCTACCACCTGCTGCAGGTAATTGATTGGAGTATAAAATGAATGAGTTTCTTTAATTAGCTAACAGACATCTATTCTCAAAGCACGCCACGGAGCGCTAACTGCACACCGCCTCATTAATGGCCTGGGCGAAGCGCACCATCAGCAATCTGTTGACATTAGAACTCCTCAGACATCATAACGACACAAATCAGTTTGATGTCTGTATGAACTTTTCAGCTCAGCAAAATGCCATTTATCTCAGACCAATTTGTGATGAGAAAATGGCGGCGTGTCACAAATTTGACGACTGTGCCGTATACTCTGCAGAGCGCTTTTGTTTTGTGCATACGCACCAAAACTCACACGTACACACTCAGCTCGTCCATGTAAGAACATACACACATGCTCACCTCCCCTGTTTAAAAACACACATACACACAAGCACAATCTATAAAAAATATGCTTAGCTTGGGACTGCTCTGCTAATAATGACCTCAGCCTTGGCACCGTGCTGGGCCAGACCAGACTGCCGACACACTGGAGGCTTTTGTGTCGACTCCCTATCTCTAACTCCATGACCTTTAAAGAGGGACAAGAAAGCAGAAATGCTTTTTTATTTTTTTATTTAGAAGGGGTAAGGCTCGCTCATTGTTCTGGGTTGGTACGGTTTCCCTGTGGTAAACACACAGCGGTTCCCAGGCTTGACATGTTGCTGCACACCCTGCTCCCACCCTCCCTCCATCCCTCCATCCCTTGGTGTTCCCACACTGCCCCGTCTGGGTCTGCACCATACCACCCCCCCCAACAACAACACACACACAAACCGCCACCAGCATACAAATATACCTCACCCATAAGCACAACTACACGCTCTTTTTACCTGCCACCACACTCTAAAAACTAATTCAGGGGACCTTTAGTCATTACTTAAATATATACATTGTTGTGAAATAAAAAATCAA
>NC_048409.1:17724756-17730555 GCF_013103735.1 Etheostoma cragini
TCTTAACTTAAATATTCTAGTGGAAAACGTTAACATGTTTTTTTTTGTAGACCCAATGCTTTATTTTTTAGAGTGCAGGGCCAGCATTCAAAACCTAACGCTCATCGGTGTGCTTTAATGCGTTATGTTATTCTCCACGTACATGATGGACTGAGATAGTGATACTGAGATGATGGAGTGAGCGAAGCCCCTGGGGCAGGGCAGCTGTGCCGGGCCTGGGAGGGGACCCATGACGAGGCCTGGAAGCTCCCTAGTTGCTCGAGACGGGGGCCATCCTTCAAGCGGGTGACAACAGTGCATAAACAAACTACTAACCTCATCAGCTCTCTGTTTACAGCCCTGAGACCAAGTCCGGGACGACTCATTAACATCGCAGACCTTCCAAAAGAGTGAGGAAGGGGGGGGGTGAAACGTTTCTCCCATCGAAAGAGAGGCGAAAAGTGGACAACATGTCAGACAGATGGGGGCGTTGATAGATGAGAGGGCCTGGGTCATAGTCGACCTGCCCCCCCCCCCCCCCCCCCCCCCCCCCCCCCCCCCCCCCCCCCCCCCCCCCCCCCCCCCCCCAAACACACACAGACACACACACACACACACACACACACACATAAACGATATACCCACAAAGGGCGCATGTGTGTGTGTGAGCATATGTGTCTGTAATATGCTATACACCTTGTTTGACAAGCATTCAGCAGCTTTAAGCCACACTGCTACTTGTTCACTGGTGTACCCCTCTTAAGACAGTTCACGTAATTGTTACACATCCAAGACTTTGAATTAGAAAACTTTCACCCTCACAGTAGCTGACAGAAGGCTCCATTCAAAATGTCAGCAGCAAATGACTGAATCTTACATTAAGGCCTTAAAATAAATGATTACAATATTTTAAAAATGTAATCAGCTGAAGGGTTAATAGAGGCCTGTGTGTTTTTTTCTCCATTTAAAATGAACCAACTGTTATTTTTTATTATTATTCCCAAGTAGTACTTGGCTTAAAAATTAAAAGATAAGATAATATCATCATTTAAAATGACAAGATAACATGATAAGATAAACTGGAGATGGTCATACTATATTTGCATTAAAAAAAACTAGTTCAAAGCAACGATTAACAAAAGTGCAAGCCAACAGGAGTCCCCTCTGCCGTGGGCCCCTGTGATTCCTGACCCAGGCCATTACTGAAGGAGATATGGGACATTTGTATACGGAGCTTTGGCACCAAGCAGAGCGTGGGCAAAGAGCCCCGCTCCGGGACAACAAGGGCTGTTTAATGGGGTCTCTATTTCACTTTCCTCGCGCCGGCCCGCTCCCTCTCACCTTTTAAATGGGCCGATCTATTAACCGTTTTAATGAGCCCATTGCACAATGTGAGGAGGACGACGCACTTCTCAGCTCCGGAGAGGAAAGGCGCTGACGGACAGCGAGGCCCCACTCTCTCTCTCACTCTCTCTCTCTCATCTTCTCGCGTGCAAATCAGGGGTGCCAATGCGCCCAAGATTTTCATCTAAAAAGTTATATAAATGCGGTTTAGTTCTGGAGAAGGTGGATCAATAAGTGATGACTGACTAAATATTGTGGTCAATGTGAAAAATGACTATCAGTCATGTGCACAGGCGCGTGCCTTTGGGACACACTGGATTTGAATGCTCCATTGCCACTTGTTAACCTTCCAACTCCCTTTTCATGGAACTTCCCTTTGGATCTACGGTCTAGACCTGCGTTAAAAGAAATCGAATCAAAACGTAGGCTACATGTCAGAGGTCTGTAAATCACAAAATGACGGTGACGTGACGTTAATCGACATTGTAATTATTCCAAACAAATTATCAAAGACCTCTAAACACACACATTATAATCAAGATGTTTTTATTGAGTCACAAATATGCTAGACCTTTAATTAGGGGATCTTTAAAGCCCCCCCAACCCCACCCCCTTTCTCCATCTTGTATAGCCCACAATTCACCACGGGGTGCGGCCTGCACGCCTTGGCTATACTTGTTGGGAAGCAAAAGTGAGTTTTTGTGGCGCACCGCATTACATCTGGACGTGCGGACTAATCAGTCAAACGCCATCAATCACCCTCACGTTCGCCACCTCTCCATCACCTCCTCTATTACATTCCCCCCCCCCCACCTCTCCCCCCTTTTTTTTATCGCACGACTGTTCTGCAAGGAGGCCCCGTACTGCCCGCTTTAACACGAGTTCTCCGGACAGGCGGGAGGCACACACTGAACGCATTTACCAGCAGAGCTCTTATGAGGGGTCTGGGAATTTAAATATTCACTGTTGACACTGCGCAGACTTGGCTGGGCGCCAGAGCGGGCCCGCTCCTCCCGGGACCCAGAACATTCCCCCATTCCGACTGAAGAGGTAGAAATCTTCGTCTTCCATTTGGAGAATAGTAATCGTCCAATTCACGAGGAATTATCCCGCACAGCCTCTTAAGGACACCGTGTTTACTAGTGTAGGCGGTGTAGACACCTTGATGCAGTTGTTGCTTGTTCATCTTTGTGTGCGTTTCTGCTAATAAAAAACTATTAAAAAAAGAAAGAAAAAGCTCTGTGTTGCACAGTGACAAGAGAGCTGGAGAAAGAAAATCGAGTGATGACATAGTGTGTGTGCGCATCGATTTCCATATGCCAAACTACTTTTTTAAACATTTGACAGAATCACAAAAGTTATAAAGACCTCCATTCATATTTGCCATGCTTACCACATGGGACTTTTCTACATAGTCAGCTGCTTATTGGCGATAACTGTCTAAATGATGTGTATGTCGCAGCTGCTAAACCGTGTATTATTGTTTATTTAGTTAGCTGTACGTATATGCAAAAACACAGGTATGCAAAACGGGCTGTCTGGTCACACAGCCGACTGCAGCCATTATAACACCATAGCCTTTAGCCATAATAAAAACGTCTGCAAATACATAAGAATGATGCAGGCCTGGGTCACTACATTATTGCCTTTCTGGTTTTGACCTCCCTGTTTTATTCTTTCAAAAAAAAAATATATATATATATATGCAATATAATTCTAGATTAAGGCTGTGCGTTGTCCAATGAGAGGACCGTCAGCCATTAAAAGTCAGCGTTATAGAGTCAAAACTCGAATGAAAGGCAACACAGCACAGAAGTGTGTACGCCGAACACTGATGGAAACTATAACTACAACACGTGCGTGATTGACACAGCTTCAGAACAAAATAATATAACTCTTGATAATTTATTGTAGCGAATCAATGCACGAATAGCCATATCAATCATCTACGGCATTAACTCTTAAAGTTGATTGGCTCCACGTAATTAAATCGATTTAACGACAAGAGTGTTTCGATATTACGCTTAATTTAATCAAAGTCATTGAATGTGTTAAGTTATTATTTTATCCTGAATTCATTGTATTAACAGAGTACAAGACGCCTCTTATCCTAAAATCAAATGGCATGGCATGTAACTAAAGTCCGCAACACACTGGTGGATCAAAATAATAAAAACATTAAAGTGGGAATTCGGGTTTTTTTCAGAGTGCTTAACAAACATTACGCGTTGACACGAGCTCGGAATGACTTACAAACAAGATCCCACTCTCAGCGACATTTACCATGCCTGTCTAAATCCTCGTTTTCTCCTCATTTCTTTCCATCAACCTGCCTTTTCCAAGTTGCTCCCCGCAAACTGGCGTGACCAGCAGCCCGCAGCAGCCCGCAGCAGCCCGCAGCAGCGGCGGCGGCGGCGGCGTGCAGCGACGGCAAACCAGCAGCCGACGCACGGGACACGAGACTTTACGCTACAATCCGCTACATTACACTACAGCGCCCACTACATGCAACGAGCCATTTCAATACTGGAGCCCTGCAGAAAGTTCCTCCATCGCTGGCGAAACTTTCAACTTCACTCTCTTGTTGTGACAGCTTTCGTTTCGTTCTTTTTCTCTCCGCGTCAAAATGGTCGTTTTATCGCTCCTAACAGGTGAAAGTGAAGAGTCCGGTTCCCTGGTGGAAATGAACTCGTCACAGAAACTATTGATACACGCCGCGATAACCGCGACAGTCTATAGGTATATAAGATGGCATGTTTCAAAAGAAAAAAAGAAAAAAAAAAGAAAGGGATGTTGCACCTACTCGTGGCCAGTTTCCGTGCCCTGCCTTTGGACCTCATGGTGCCCGTCTCTCGGCGTGGGTTTTGTTTGGATTTTTTCTCGGATCTTTTTTCCTCCTTTTTGTTTTTTCTCTGTCCTTTTTCTCTGGGTTTCTCAATCCAAACGCGCTATCTCTCCTGCATTGTCAGTCTGGACACCTTCGCACATGCGCAAAGCCCGAGATCTGCCGGCAGCAAGTGCCAGAAAAAGTTTGGGACGATTTATCACTTTGATAAAAAAAACCTGATCCGGTCAAGATGTGAACATCGTGGACATCTCCTTTCGCGTGTCGAGAGTTTTTCAAACGAACGCAGAGTGGGAAAGCCGCGCACACTGCAAAAAATGTCCAACGCTGTTGACGCCTCAGTTTCAGTCGTGTTGTTGATCTAACACGTGAGGAAACTTTGTAAGAAAGATGAGTCCAGTGCAGTTTTGACTTGTTTCAGGTCTTATCTCGTGTTTATTCAAATAAGGCAGCAAAATACAACTCAATTAGATTAGACAAAATTCTGCAAAATTCTGCAAAAAAGTTCAAGTTAAACTCCAATAAAACAATGCAATTAATATATGTCAATGTGGGTTTTTTTAAGTTGGAAAATGAGAACTAAATGAAACGTTTCCATAAAATGGATTTTTTTTTGCAGTGCAGTGAGCACCCCGGATCTCCAGAGTTCCGATAACATTCATTCATTATAACGATCTCAATCATTGCGCACCTTCTCTTTTTAAACCAAGTCACATTAATCAACGTTCACTTACATTCATTCACTTTAATGACTGAATATAGTCATTAAAGATTCTATATATTTAATTGTGTTCTGACCATTATACCGAGCACTGGATATGAATGAACCCCCCCCCCCCTCCCTCTCCCGCTTGGGCACCCGACTGGCAGCGCTCTCTCTCTCTCTCTCTTTCTCTCTCTCTCTCTCTCGCTCTCTCTCTCTCTCTCTCTCTCTCTCTCTCTCTCTCTCTCGACACTTATTAATATGTTAAGTGCTTAGTATTAATGCCTGTTTGAGAATTTTCTGTTGCAGTCAGTGCGTAATTTTCACCACTTGGTAATTGCCGAAGGCTCGAAAAGGATGTTTCCACTTGATTTAACTTGGATGGGGAATGGCCCTACCAAGAAAGAAAAGTAAAAAGAATTTAGTCCAAACCTTCATCTCAGTGGGTGGAATACATGTTTGGATCAACTTCTTTTCGCTCTGGATTTAAAGAAAAAAAGGCCACACTCATAAATGCATGCCATCCAGGCACTAAAAGTCAATAAAATCACTGCATGTCTGCTGTTATCACATAAACATTTTATAGAAGCATATTTAGATACTGAGTCATATATCAGCAACATGGAGTACCAGCCAGAGAGAAAAAAAAAAAGCCAATCATGATTTGTTCCCATTCTTTGTATTGCTAAAACTAGAAACATTTTATCCACACATCAGACCGCGCATTGATATCATAAAGCCTATTTGTCCCCAAATAGAGACAGCGTCTAATTAAAATAATTGGCAATTAATTAGGTCAGTTGTGAACTCAAGCTATCGATTGTAAACGGTGTTGAACCTGATTAGAGTCCTGACATCATGCCGTGGTGGTGGTGTGTGTGTGTGTGTGTGTGTGTGTGTGTGTGTGTGTGTGTGTGTGTGTGTGTGT
>NC_048409.1:17730580-17735580 GCF_013103735.1 Etheostoma cragini
ATTTTAGGGCTAACCAAAACCAAAGCACACCATATGGTAATATCCACAGATATGCTGTTACCAGGCTAATATACACAACTTGGCACACAAATGGGTTTCATCCGACCTGTTCACAAAGGCATGTTCTCATTATGATTTTTTAATATGTATTTTTTGTCTAAAACTATATACTAAAATAAAGTGGGACATTTCTAAATAGATGCTCTTTATTTAAAGGGCCTTTTGGCTTTGAGGTAAAAACTGATGGTTTATTGTGGTTGTACGTCGCTCTACCTCTCCTGTAATAACATAAATGATGCCATTAAGTGGGTTGCGCCTACACACCGGGCTTGAGAAGGTGGCGCGCCGCGAGAAAACACACACACACACAGAGAGAGAGAGAGAGAGAGAGAGAGAGAGAGAGAGAGAGAGAGAGAGAGAGAGAGAGAGAGAGAGAGAGAGAGAGAGAGAGAGAGAGAGAGAGCTTCAGGCGGCGCGCTCAATTAGCCTAAATGGAAACAGTTTTCATTCACCGCAATAACTCACCCTACTCTTCCCTCGTCTCCTCTCCTTTCTGAAGCAGTTTCTCAATACATATTTTATTATGATACTCTGAACCCGGTGGCAGGGCGAGGCGCCGCACAGATTCCCACAGCCCCGTGGATTGTAATTATTAGAAATTAATTGGGTTCGAGACCTCCACGGTTGCAAGTATAGACCCATATCCTAAAAGATTCCCCCACTTAGTTAACGTTGCTTTACATTCACATACGTAGCCTACCCATGAACCAAACTTATTTAATATTGTTTAAAGCGAGAACATCTTTATTCAAACAAGCAGTTTTTCATTTTACTGTACATGCCTATTACAGTAGGAGCTTACTCAGCTGTTAAGGGGTTAAAAAATAACACGATCTGTATTATGGGCTGTCGAGGCAGACTACAAGTGAAAAGGGAGCCTCCGGCACAAGGAAATTACCAGCGCCCGCGTGACCTTTGAGCAAGGTAATCAATCAAGTGATCAACAGGGATATTTATCACTGCTTTGTCCGAACCAAACCTGTGCGTAGGAACAAAAATAAAAGATGGAAAAAAGGAAATATTGATATTTTGGGATGTTGAAGTGGATAGCCTTGAATTAATAAAAATACCAAACGTCCAATATTTCTCTGAAGGTATAGCCTAAAATTAATAAAATAATAGTTATTATTATAATTAATATAATAACAAATAAGCAAAACCAGAAAAAAATCCACATATCAACACTGGGGGCCACAGTTTGTCTTGCACATTTCATCGGCCTTCTGACTTTTAGACACATGTTACAGGCATGTGTTCAGTCAGTCGGTTTATTTCACCAATATTTTACACTTCTCTAGCGAAACTAATATTGCAAAGCATTCCTGCTTTTTGTTACAGTACTGTTCCAGCAAAGATGTCTCTGGCCCAGTGCGTGCTGCCCCGGTGTGGAGAATTATCGAGCCAATCAAAGACATTGAAAGGTTCCAGTGAACAGCTAATTTCATACAATAACACTCCGAGGGAGAAAATAGTCCCTCTTCACTGGGTAAAGACATAATATTATCGCATGTAGGCTATTTAAAAAAAAAAAAAATGAAAAAAAAAAATGTTAAAGAGGTTTTTGTAACAACTGCTTGAGTGTAGATGAATCGAAATGTTCATCTACACTTACTTTTTTTCATGAGATATATTTTGGGTTGTATTTTTGGCGGCAGATAAACAAAACAATTAGGATGAATATTGGATAAAATCATGCTTTTTAAAGCCTCCAAAAAAAGCATCGGCATTACAACACTTGTAATTTCTTATTTAAGCATATAAAAAGTATTTAAGACAATCTAAAGAAAAAATCAGGTCTGGAGTAAATTCCTGATCAAATCGTGAATTACTGTAAATGTTTCGGTAGAATCTTACATCGTGTAATCCAATATCTATTAAAGATTAATAATGTTACACGTCTACACTACATATATTGCGACCACTTATTTTTTAATGTATCAATTATTCTACCCAAAAATAATTATGCATTTGTTAAGACGATATATGTTCGCTGTATGTCACGATGAAAATATAGATAATTGGATTTTTTCAAAACACTGGCTACATGCTTCTATTCGAAGATATATAGCATTCTTATTTTTTGGTGGCTGTTGGAATAAAACGACGCAAAAGAACTACATTTCACCCAAAACTAAAGTCACACAACCATTCAATTTGCATGTTTCCAAATAATAATAAAAAAATCACAAAAGGTTCCTAAACATGATGTACCAAACCCACAAACTACGATCTGGTTCTGTATCAACGCTGGTTCCTGCAGGAGGCTGAGCCGATGCTAAAAGACGACCTTCCTATTGAGGATTCTTTATACTCTACCGCCCCCTAGTGGATCCTACTACGTAAGGGTTCTGTTCGAGGCGTAGAGGTGATGAGTGTGTCGTCATGCGGCATTCAAATGTCAATCCTCGCAGTCCCATTAAAAACAAATAGCCTACATAACAGAAACACTACAATGAATAGATCCCTATACCACGACTGTATAAAGGAAAAATAGGAACAACTGATTGTGGGTTTCATCATTTACAGACTTAGTATGGATCAGGTGAATAAACTCAAAAGCAGAAGGTAACATGTGACTGATTGATGAGCAGGCCAGGCTTGTACTGAAGTTAAAGTGCATTTTAACAACCGCTTCTGAACTCAGTATCCAGCATGGGAGACGGATTACCATGCGCTCCAGAGACAATTTGTGGAAGTAGTATTGATAAGGCTGGTGTTGGCTACGGACATATTTATCTGTGAGGACTGCTTGATGAGAGGGGTCTTACACACACACACACACACACACACACAGACAGACACGCACACACGCACACACATCTCCAGATACAGACTCATCTGCATCAATTTCAACTGATGTACTCCTTGAACAAGTGCCGTCAACAGAGAGATGTGACAAGTAATCAATTGGGCAGTCGATCAGGTTTGTTTATCTCCTTTTCCAGTAACAGCAGACAGTGGAATCCTTGTCAAGTTCCCGGTACAAGGCAATTAAGAGAGCATACAGATGGATGGGATGCTTCGGACAAAGAGAGTGAACCAGTCAATAAACTGGAAGTTCCCTGCAGTTGACTGCTTACAGAACAGTTCCTTTGAACTTGAAACACACAGATAGAAATCATATTGCTTTGTGTGAACATTTGCCGTATAGCCACTGACTTTAGAGTGGAAATCAATTAGTCAATAATCAACATGCCTTTTTTCTCAACATTTTGAAATGTCAGAAGGATACGCATTGGTGGAAATAATACAATACCTGGTAATGTGCATGCTGGCTCACTGTCAGAGCCATCTGTAAAATCATTAGTAACACCTGTGCTTTTCCTACAACGACAAGCTCAAAGTGAAAAATCATCTTAGAACAAGGCCAGGTAGTCAATCAAGCATCTCAGATGATTTGATGCTTTTTCTCTGGTTTATTTAATTAAAAATGCAATGTCTACTTTTCAAATTCAATAGAATTTTATTTATAATGTCAAATCGTAACATACGTTACATCAGGACAATATACAGATAGAGTAGGTCTGGATGGCTTTTTGATTGATTGATTATTTTATTTAAGTGCCATGCGACTAAGTGGCCACTCCCACAGGGAATTACAAGACACCACTACAACCGTAATTGATTTCACAGCTTCCGGTTCCAATGTCCACACACACCTTTCTGCGCTTTTCACAAAACAAAGAACATGTAAAACCGACCACAACCGTCACAACACAACAGTGCAACCCATACATTGTCCAACCAGAGCCAAACCTCCTTCACAAAAAATAAATAAAAATAAACCAGGCATCATAAATTCAGAGGTTGTTCAAGATGCAAGATAATCTTTATTAATATCTCTGCCAATAATATCCTCTAAGATGTGTAATCACCATTACTCCTGATACTTCTGCACTGCAGGCACTACTCTCTCCAAAAAACTGAAAGGAAAGCCAAAAGTGGACCACCAAAAGTGGACCACCAAGCACACACTTTCCCACATAAACTGAGACTATCATGGTCTTCCCACATACTTATCCCAGGTATGTCCCGAGTCTGATAAAATGTTCCCCACGGACCCTGCCTAGTGAGCGACAGTCACTTGTGGAGCGCCACAACTCAGGGAGAGAGATGTTTCACACTGGCATGAAGTGCTAGCTTTGTTGTTTGGTGTATATACAAAGTTCATATATTACATTAAATACCTTAGGTTGAGTATAATAACATATTCTTTAAAAAAAAAAGAAGACACCTTGGAAAGGGATCCACACACAATTGTGGTTAAATTGGTTTGACTTACCTATCTGTAGAAACCCTTACAGACAACAGAAGTACAGGAGTGTCCACAGGAGGGACTGCAGTGGACAGCACCATTTCCTCCAGAGGCCAGCGATGCTATGTTTTTTACAAATGACAGGCACAGGGTAAGGAATTTAATACCAAAACCCACAACAAAAATTGTGGTACATGTCATGTCTTGCTTTAAGGCCAGATGGTAAACCTGGGCTCCAAACTAAAGTCATGTTAGCACTGATACTTCACTGTGTAGCTCTTTAACAAATGACATTGTATAGGAGACCCAATTACTTTGTGCCCTGGCCACATGTGTGACACACCAAGGTCTTCACTGGAGCTGGGCAATATATTGATATTATATAGATATCGTGATATGAGACTAGATGTCGTCTTAGATTTTGGACATTGTAATATGGTAAAATGGAAATATGGAAATAAGGCATAAGTGTTGTCTTTTCCTGGTTCTAAAGGCTGCATTACAGTAAAGTTATGTCATTTTCTGAAGTCATCTGACTGTTGTAAATGTTCTATTATTTGCCTTTACCCACTTAGTCCTTATATCCACATTACTGATATTTATAATATATCTTCTTGTGTAAATATTTTGTGAAAGCACCAATAGTCAACACTACAATATCGTTGTGTTATCAATATCGACAAAA
>NC_048409.1:17736776-17757333 GCF_013103735.1 Etheostoma cragini
TTCACAAATTGGCATGATGGAGTTTTTTGTGAAAGTGGGTGTCTTTAAAACTGTTATGAGTTGATCTCTATTTGCTGGATGCTAATGTAGTTGTCCCCATGTGTGTTGATGAGTTGAGCTGCATCTTGGTAGGAACAGGTCCTAAACCAGAAGCATTCCAGCTTGTCAGGAATAAGACAGAGAGCCATTTACAGCAGGAGAGGGAAGGTATGACTCCACATGACTTCTTTCTTTTCTCTTTGATAAATCGTGTTTTCTAAAAATAAAGAAAATGTCTTACAGAAAGACTTACACAAACTATTGTATCTTAAAAAAAATCGAATCAACATTTTGTTCAAAGTCCGAGAGTGTAATTTAAATTATCAATAACTACCTTACTGTTCATGTGAAGTGTACACATTACACATGCTCTGTATATAGGATGTGTGTAATGTGTACACTTCACATGTGCTGTACTTTACGTGTACTCTGTATAACCTCTCCTGTATTCAAGTTACATTGCTTTTTTTTAACGTTTTTATTCACAATTGAATAAAAGTCACAATCTCCTAAACACAGCCACACAAAACCAATAGTGACAATACATAAATAATGATAGTAATAATAATAATAATAATAATAATAATAGTAATATTCAGTCTGAGGGTTATCCATTATTTAATGTGAATATGTCATTTTATGTTATTCGTTATGTAATTCAGTATTAAGGACCATGTGGATCGGAAATCTTGCAGTCTTAAGTTTTTATGTAATTTCTTTATTGGGAAACATGCATAGACTGTTATTATTAATATTAATAATTAATAACATACAGTCAATGGTAACAATTCTATTATCTGCTCTAGCCATTGACCCAAGGTGGGCCCTGACCGAGAAATCCTTGTAGTAAGTATACTATTTTTAGCAAAAGAGGCACACATTATTATTTTGCAACGCATTAGGCTTGCAATGGGAATCAGTGACAGTTTTTCCATTTCCTTAAGAATTTATTTTAAAAGTCAGCAGATCTCAGATAGCCTACAGTGTAAGAAACGCAGCCCCAACTAGGTCTTTGACCCAGAGTGTGAAATCCTGAAATATCTGATTATCCATATAAATGCCATCTGTCATGCATGACATGACAATAGACTGTGTATATCACAACTAAATTGAGAGGATGCATTTGAAAAAAATGCAGGCTTTAAATTAGTTAATCAGAAAATATAAGTGTCAGTATTTGCCTGTTAGAATCAGTTCCTGTGTTGTTGTTTTTTTAACATAATATCTGATCATGGCAACACAAGCTTTATTTTGGAAATTGGCTTTCTATTTCTCACTTCCTTAGTTACACATTGTGTTTTTGAAGGAGATACAGCCAAGGCAGAAATGTGCAATGGAAACTATTTCTATTTAGTTTAGTTGTAGTTACTTCTATTAGAGCTGCTCGATTATGGAAAGAATCATAATATTGACTATTTTGGTCAAAATTGAAATCACGATTATCATACTTATTATTTTGGAAAGACATAACTACTGAAGTTAAAATACAACAAGAGTGAAACAAATCAGCAGTTAAACCAGTGAACTGTGAAATTTCCCTCAAATACTTTTCCCGTTTGAGCCTTTTCTTTCATCGATTCAGAACGCAGGACAAAGTAAGAGTTGACTTGCAGAACGTAATTTGCAAAATGATTGTTTTTTCTCAAATATTCTGTTTTTGGAATCCTTAGGAGCAGAAATCGTAATCACAATTAAAAATTGATTAATTGCACACAGCCCTAACTATTATAACAATGAACGAAGATACTGGAGAAGAAAGTCTAATTGAGCATTTGGCTTATATTGTTTGCTGTACATTCGGCTAAAAATTAGATTTAAAAGTTGCTGGTGGAAAGAATTGTGCTGACCTTGCAAGTGATGTGAATTAATACTTAAAGTATTATGGTAGAACAAGCATGGCTACTGCAAACCTGAATGATATTTGCACGATACCACAAAGAGTATTTAAGGAATCAAAGAACACTGAATGTGTGCCCATTGGCATAGAGTCCATTGGCACTAGAGTCCAGACTGTAAAAGCTATGTGTTGTATGAACCTTAATATATATATATATATATATATATATATATATATATACATATATATTATTACAAAAGGTGAAAATGTTGATTAGTACTGAACAGTACAACAAAATCCTACTCTTTCAAAGATCCATATTCTTTGTCTGCCTTTCTAGCTTGTTTTTCACAGTAATATACTGTAACTATTTACCAATTCTTTACAATGTAAACACATTAAGGGAATGGACACTCATGTTGAATAAAGACACAAGAGACCCAACAGTGCCATGGCAATCTCAAACATTTTATTTCCAGTATGTCTTTTTTTTAACAAGTCAAAAGTTTGAGGTGCATAGTCATGGAGGGAGCATGAGCAACATGGTCACAAATACAGACAAACAGCTGAACATTCAGAGGAAACCTGGGGTTGTACATGTGTTGAATGGACTGCGCTGATGTAAGCAAAATAAAGTGATTTGCTGCAAGATGTCGACTTTCTAAAAAATACCAGAATTTGTATAACATTGGTGTATAGTGTGTAATGTGTAGATATGAATTTGTTTTTTGTTTAAGGTACATTTACGTTAACAGCCGCTAGATTTGTAAAAACATGGTTGAAATAGTTCAAAATGCCGGACTGCAGTGGGAACATGTGGAGAGGTCAGTGTCAGTCTGTGCTTATGATTCAAATCTCGAGCTAGCTAGCCTTGGTCAACAAGATTTCACGAGTCATAGGAGGCAGTTTGCTAGGCGTGTAATATAATATTGACTGACACACAACAGGTCACAACATGCATCATAGTTTGGCATTGTTAACAGTAATTTCACTATGTCAAATTTCTGAAAAGGACAACTATTGTGTTAGTGCCAAAAAAAGACCACATTGCTCCTATTTCATCTTATTTCATTTATCATCCCTTTGGATAAGGATTGTAGTAAAGTTGACTCAACTGCTGAACACTGACATTAGATCAATGGTTTGATCTTTTGATCTGTGTGGAATGTGGGAAGCGGAGAGCAGACGTCAGACTCTTGGCTTGGCAGTGTGAGTTTCAGCTGCTAGATATACAGAAGTAGTACCGAGCAATATCCTCTACAATTTAGTACTGAAATGCAGCGGTAACAACAGCAGACGTGAGACTCTTGGATTGGCAGTATGAGTTTCAGCCGCTCTGGCAGTAAGAGCAATACTAACTCTAAGGAATCATAGTGGTCAGTCAGAACTCTTTGTTGTTTTAGTGTCTAGAGTGACAGTAACACTGAGACTATTTGTAACTTTTGAATGCTCACTATAAGAGCAGTTTGATAAAGGATTCATGTTTGTACACATTGATGCGTGCATCCCTTTCCTCAGAGTTTTAGTGTAAACCTTTTTAAATGTTGAGAAAATGTCCAAATGGGCACAGGGATTAAAATTAGGTTTACTTGTAAGCAATCTAACTACTAGCATTACCCAAAGCATTATTTATGGTATCTTTGTGTTGTTTCAATTATGACAATTATAGCAATGATTTTAACACTCACCTTTTACATGAAATAAAGCTTTTTTTTCAAATGTGCATTTTGAAATT
Organism: Etheostoma cragini; assembly: GCF_013103735.1. Taxonomy (NCBI): domain Eukaryota; kingdom Metazoa; phylum Chordata; class Actinopteri; order Perciformes; family Percidae; genus Etheostoma; species Etheostoma cragini. The sequence continues at coordinate 17,740,388 of NC_048409.1, forward strand.
GTGTCTCTTATCAAATTCCACTAGAGAGAAGATTATGTGATGTGATGGGCTTTTACCACTGGGTGGCAGTCACACTGTATTTACTGTTCTGTATTGCACCACTGCAGAGGGGCATTCTGCACTGTACAGGGCAGACTCAGTACTGCAGCAATCACTACAAGCAGTTGGCTGACCTCAAGACTCATACAAGGTTTAGAAAACATCATCAAGACAAGGCAGATCAGAGTGCACAAGAGGGGCTTATGTGAGAAAACTAAAACCATATTTACATTGCTTTTAGTGGTTTCATATCCACTTTCACAAGGTTCCACAACTAGATTTAGACAGCATGTAATCTGATAACATTAGTTTATCAATTTACACATATATCTGGTCTTCAACACATAACGCCACTTTTAGATCCCCCTTTTATACCTGTCTGGTTTGATGGGCATATTTTGATATGGAGGTTGTTCTACTTTGTCAGTAGTTTTACTTCAGGAAAATCAATTCTTAATGACAGAGCAAGTCATAAATAATAAAGAAAAACTAGTAATGGGCTTCACTCCAGTAAACAGAAAAAAATCAAGTTAGGGATTACTGGAAAACATGGTGACCACAAAATTGGAGCTGTATCCACAAAAATACAAGTTATGCTTCACAGTCCCTACATGGAAAAAGCCTGTACGTCACGGTTAAAGGTATGAGTAAAGAGAAGTACACTAACAGACAGATCAACCCCACTATACTGCTTTTCTCTATAGGAAGACTTTGCATACCCACCCTCATACAGAGGGATCTGCACAAGACTTGTTAGACGAGGAAGCAAGGGTGTGTGTGTGTGTGTGTGTGTGTGTGTGTGTCTCTGTCTGTAGTGCTTCCTTATATCCATAACATTTACAGTTTAACAACACAACAAGGATGCTGTATGACTTCTAACACTGCACAGTCACAGTTACAATGTTAGTAGCTAGTACAGTTTTCCAAAGCAGACAAATCTGTCTAATGAGATATACAGTATGAATCTAATGTCAATACATTAGTCCAACTGAAATACATTAGTACAGTGAAGATACATACATCAGTACAATGAAGAGTGCCATGGACAGAAAGAGTTGCCATTGCAGCTAGTCCAGACACATCTATAAAGTGCCTAATAACAAGTTATTGCATATTCTGATATCTGAGAAATGCACTCCAGTTTTAGAGGGGAGCGGGCTGAGGTGAAAATTGAAATACAATCTTGCCACAGAGCTCTGTTCAGATGATACACAACATGTAGTCAGACATTGCTAAAACCATACTGACAAAAGGCCGTTGATAACTAAACACAACGTGAACCTGTTGAATTTTGTTAACTTGTAATACATGTAATAAATATAAAAGAACAATGACTTTAAAGTCACTTCCATGATTTCCTGTTTTGTGCACCCACTCTAAACTGTATGAAAGTTCTATATTGTTTGTATGCAAGGCCAGCATACTACTCTCGGGTATCAAAGTGGCTCTTAGTATGTGAGTGCATGTGTATGTGCATCCGTGTGTTTGTGTGTAGTTTTCCCCAGTCATAGCTATTCAAGCTATGTGTGAGGGTGTGGTAGGTCAGAAGTGACCTCTTGTACTGAGAGTCGTATAGCAAGAGGGTTCTAGTTTCAGTGAGCATTATAGCACTAAGGTCATCCACTAAGGTTGGCTTATCAGGAGATAAAGTAGAAGTGACATAATGAAGACTTTTAAAGACTTTTCTTATTTGTCTTTTCTTAAACAAAATGTAAAAACTTTTTACATTAAGCTGTTTAATTTCAGCAAGTTCTCTTGATTAAATTTACATGTCATTTTCCTAAACAACTCCCAGCTCCCTCCAAACTCTTGATTACTTGTTACCTGTGTTTACCAATGGACATTTTAATGCTAACACACAGTACTATTTAAACAACCCAACATAAACTTCTTATGATCTTCAATGCCCCTGAAGTCACACTAAGTAGTTGATGACTAATCTGGACTTCGAACTGTGCAAAACACTGAAAATATTGGCTGGCTGTAGAGTTGCAAAAAAATAAGGCAAAGAAAAATGAACCACTATTGGGATATACACACATTCATTTGATAATGACATTAATATATTGAATGTCATTTTGAGAATGAATCAAAATATACTATTTTTGGACAATATTTAACATCTATTCCCTGACAGTTTTACATTCTTTTTCAATGATCTGTCCCAGTGCTATGCTGCCTGCATTCCCGAGGCATCATTAATGGACTTGTTTGGACAATATTCACACAAAAACATGTAATATTACAGGATATCAGGACACGTTTGTATTGGATGGTAGCCAGTAAGAGTCTGCATACAAACGCAGAAATGTGGAAGTGAATTGGTATCCGGAGAATTGCATTATGTTGTTCTCCCCACTTACAGCATGTCCTGCTGGTATGTAACGGAGCATAGTGCCAACTTATTAAACTTCTAGCAGAGTTTTTCAACTGTATGATTCAGATTTGGAGCTGAAATGTTCTTACTTCTGAGAAACTGTAAAATATCTTTCACCCCTTTCCCCTACAAATACCTGCAGGCCATGACTGTAAAACAAGAGTCACCATTCAATCTCCCTAAAGGGGTAAGAACAGTTGTTGCAGTGTAGGGGGGTGCTCATCAAGCATTGATGGGGCTTCAGTCAAATGAGGTCAATGGGAAGTGTTAAATGGGACCATACAGAGACACATGGGAAGTGTTTTGGTACTGTGGTGCCAGACAGCATATACTCATATGAAGTTATATAAAATGCACACATGCTAAAAATGCATTGGTTATTAGTCAGAAGCAGCATGATTAAATGTATTCATTTCTATAGGGAGCTGGGTAGTCTAGGGATTGTCTTTGATGAGGTTTGGTTGTTTTTTTTAAATACATTTTATGTTTTTTAAATTCTCCCACCAGCAGAAGGAGAAAAGCAGAACAGGCACCTGTGTTTTATCTAAAGCAAAACAATAAAATGTGTGCAGAACCGGATCCTTTAGTCCCCTACGAATGCCCAGTTGTCAGCTTTAGCCAGCCAGTCGTTCTAATGTTGGCAAACACCCCATCAGTAAATCAAACCTGGACACAGCTGCAAACTGAAAGCAATAAACGCAAAAAAACACGAATGTTTGGTATTTAAATTTACTTTAGATTGGTACTAACGGCGCTTAACCACTGCTAGTACCAGCTCTACTCGGCTCCATCCTCCTTTTTCTTTTGCAGATATCTGTACTGCCTCACGCGTGAGTTGAGCGTGGCTGGTCGTCGTAGACGCACAGCAGGAAACTGCTGTGACCTAACACGACACACACACAGATCGTTGAACGTGTGTTGTTTTTGATTCTCTTAGCATGTTGCCGTGGCCACAGCCAGAAGACAAATTCTGTTTCAAAAGAAGCTTGAGGCAGCAAAAAACAAAAACAAAAACAGCGGCTTTGTTCAAGACACCCCCTTATGTAACCAGCAATGATGACGCAGTGGTTATTGACGATTCTCTCTGACCAATCAGTAGTCTGCATGTTTTCACGTCACCTTTTGGTATCGCCTCAGCTCGCTTTGAACCTCGAGGTGAAAAAAAAAAATTGGCAGGTACCAGGGACGTTTTTTCATAATGGAAAACCAAAAAAGGTGAGTAGAGTCGGGGTGAATTGATTAGGTACCATGCAACGGAAGAATGCCATAAAAGGTTAGCAAGAAAATTACTTAAAACACCTCTAGCAAACCAACATGTTGTTGCTCGTTTACTGGTAAAGTAAAACGTGAAACATGTCAAATCGGTCCTACATTTGGTACCTGATTTTACACGATGTGATAAAAGATGTATATATTTACTGGTTGTGATTAGAACAAATTTGATTATGACCGTGGTTGGCTCACGTTGATGAAACGCAGCACTTTCACCCAGGAGACCAGGGTTTACGTCCCGTTTGAAAATAAAAGTGAACATCAAGTTTAGTTGTTTTTTTACTTTACAGAACAAACTTTGTACCTGAACGTAATCAAACTACGACCGTTTGACAATGTTAACCACTTGTTGTAAAGATGGACTATAACGTTTTGTCGTTTAGGACCAAACGTAATCGTCCATGTTTACAACACTATAGTGTTGTATGGTTTGGAGGTAAGAGCAATAATAACTCTAAGGAATCATAGAGTTAGTAACGGAGGATACACTTTTCTTTCTTTCTTTTCTAAGATGATGTAAAGAGGGTATGGAAACCACAAGCATGTATAATTGGAGGTAGAGATCATTAAATTGACTCTCTACTGTAGGCAAGAAGTGTTAGTTTTCAGAGCATATTTCGAAACCGGAGGCTGCACACTGTAACAAATGGGCTGCCATGTAGGTGAAAAAGTGATCCAGGCCTATGCACATTCCACACTTCCCAAATCTCAAGCATGATTTAAAATAGACATTTACATGTTGGATTAGTTAGCCGCTAGTAAGATAAAACAGTCCACTGATAACAGCATTTTCTCTGAGCGTGTACATTTGTCTAACATATATACAAACATACGAACATACTTTGCATTTTGCTCATGCCTTTGGTGTCCCTTTGTTGTCTGCTTTGGCTCCTGAAAGTCCATTTTCTGTGTTGTCATTCCCTGAGCTCACCAGGCACTCTTTGCTGCAGGGGACAAATAAACCAAAGGTTAAGATGTACACCCACAGAGGGAGGAGGTGTATATACTGTTGGAGTGATAAGGGCTATATATACATCTGCAGGGATTTTACCCAGCCTAACCCTCACAGCCCCAAATAATAATCTTGGGTTTGACACAAATTGGAAAAATTTTAGATTTTCAGTTAATTGAATGCTCAGAAGAACTCATTTAAATCTGAGAACTTGATGCCTCTTGCCAATCTTGTAAACTTTTGTACATACGTACTGTGTGTATCATGCTTAATAAATAGATGTTTTGCAACTCACTACTGACGTGACAATTGTTGTTGTTTGTGAGAAGACAAAATAGAGATTCTATTTGTCACTGCAACAGCAGTCACTAAGCAGCTCAACATTAATTGTATCTGGCATGTGACCTGTGTAAGTTACAAATTGTCGCATTTGAAGTGGCTGCAATGTCCCGTTCACATAGACAACTAGGGTTTAGTCTTATACAGTTAAGATGACGTGTAATGACAAAGTTTGAATTAGGAACTGTTTTTTTTCATTAAAACACAGTCCTAGTCAGTACATGCATTGTCAAATCCAGACATTATTTCATCTTCAGTCATGTTATTGTAGGTCAGGATGTTATACTATATTATTTTGTTTAATTATTGTAACAAAATGTAAAAAGGGGACATTTCAGTCATTATCTGGGCATTGTCTGAAAAATGAAATACAGCAATTGATTACCACATTCAAGTAATGGGGATAATATATTTCATAAGAAGCAGTACTATGGTATATTCTGTTTTTCTTTGTAATTTCCCCTCAGTATTCTGTGTTATTAGCATAATCAGTGATGTACTCACTTCTTCTCATCATCCTTCAGCAGGAAGTGAACAACCAAGGCCTTTATCACCATTACAATGATAACTAAGCCAATGACTCCACCCAGCACTGAGACAATGATGACTGTCAAAGTATTGTCAACCTCCCTCACTAAAAAAGAGGGAAAGAGAAAGACATTGTGAGCAAGAAAGAGTGAGATGAGACAACAGCGAGCGAGATGCTCTGCTTTACTAATCTTTCAGAAGGTGCAAGCACTTGTAAGCAGGTATGTTTTAAAGTTAGTTGTTTCTGTGTGCCGGGTGTATGGAACTGCATGCATGAATGGGTGCATTTGTCACATACTTTGGTCCACCACTATAAGAGTGTAGATAGCACTGTGGTTGCGGTTCTTCTCTTTTGGGTTCCTGGCGAAACAGATGTACTCTCCCTCATCTTCAAAGGTGATGTTCCACAGCAAGATGGAGATGTTGTTGCTTTTTGAGGAGCCGACAAACTCCACACGCTCGTGGTACACACTGACCTTGGGCTCCACATCTTCATTAGGAATCACCGCTTCACAATACTACACAAACACACATGTATGTACTTAGATACACAGAGATGGGTTGTCAAATGGGTTTTTTCAAATGCACACTGATCTACATTGGCATGTGTGAGGAAATAATTTATCTAAGGCATGAATCACAGAAAATGTCAGTGTGTTGTTTGTACAGAGTAAGTTGCTTTAGTATTGTTTGTGTGTGTGTGTGTGTGTGTGTGTGTGGTGTACCTTGTTCATGGTCCCATTGTCATTATAGTGCCAGCTGAAGTAGAGGTTTTTAATGCCAATACAGGAGGAGTAAGTGCAGGGCAGCAGGACTGTAGAGCCATTCATTGCTTCAAGTTGAGACACTTTACCTGTGGAGACCTCCAGTCCACCAACACTCCATACACCTGAATAAAGGGAGAAATGAAAGGTTAAGGAAAAAATGGAAAACCCTGGTATTGATGAACATAATAAAATACAGTTATAAAACAAAATTCAAAATGTTAAAAACAATACAGCACAGGTACAGTACAGACCAAAAATAAATACACTCTAGTTAGAAGTAGGGTCAATTATAGTTCATGTTACTTTGCTTTCAAACCTTTTTTTTAGACAAAAAATGACATTGAGAGATAAAGTAATGTCTGTATGCTTGTTAGCCGGGATGAGCTAGGATTAAAATAAAAGATGAGTGCAACTTATGGGTAACTGCATTAAGAAGTTAAGTAGCTTATAAGTAAAGCTAATGAGATGACAGATGTTATATGCTCTGCGAACAGTGTGCTTTGTTAGTGTGTTTGTGATAGGGGTTTTACAGAATAGTCGACTATTCGTATATACAACCAAAACTACTAACTACAAGAATTATTTTCAAATATTGTTGTATGTGTGGTTTTTAACATGGTGCTGTAATGAAGTTGGGGCAATGCATTTTGTTATTGTTGTCAGTCAGATGGGTGTTTTGTAATTTTGGAATGTTCAGCTGAGTTCTGATAAGGCAGTAGCCTGGAAAAGAGTCTGGCATCGAGTATTGAACGTCGCCCATCTAGAGGGGCGGCACCAAGCGTGCATTTGAAAATCTCACTGCATGCAATTGGATAACACTACAACCATCACACATGGGGTGACATATCCAGAGCCCCATATGCTTAGCTACCTGCAGAGCTAACTGGTAGATTAAACTGTTGTCATCTGTTCAGCGCGCCTCTGGCCCGCCTATATCAGACACACCGATGTGATTGGTGCAGCTCGGCTACAAGGGCATAGTTAGAGAAGCATTACTTGATGCCAGAGTAACTTGCTGTGCAAATTTAAGTTGTGCTATAGCGAGAATTCAAGATTTCCAGGGTAAGAAGGCAACGGAATTGCACTAAAACAGGGAGAGTGCATGTCTAGTAGAAAGACAGAGAGGAATTCTGGCTTAACGATCTATGCGCAACTTTTGGGGCTTCTGCAATTAAATTCATTTCATTGGCACCTTTTTATGTTATATTTCTTGGAGTAATTTATTTCTAACGCTCCATCTTTGACGTTTGCTGAGCAAAATGCCTGTGAAACCCAAAACATGCTGCGCTTCAGCAACCTGCTCCACACATTACATCCTCGCCTTGTAGTGGTCCTTCCACCCATTGCGACAGTGCTGGAATGGCAACCATACCCTCTCCTCATAAATCAAAACAAATTATTACAAAATATTATTGGTTTCATGTGACAGTTTTTAATAAAGCAAAAAAGACATCACGTTGAAGTGACTCATTGCCAAAAGAGATAGCTTATCTTGTATTGATATTTGGGCCGTGCAGGGCCAGGTATCTTGCTTTTGCAGTGACAGCTGGTGTAATTCTCAGATTGTTGCGCTCTCACACACTTGGGGCCTATTTATAAACGCTGTTCTACACACTGACCTGCACAGGATCACGTTGCACTGTGACATGGTGCAAACTGTGTTAGAGTGCATGTAGGCTTATTTGTTTGTGAAGGACTTGCATCTATATAAGATTTTGCACTGGATGCTTTGCACCTCTGTGAAGCAAATTGGGTTGTAGTATCTCAACACCACCAAAGTTGAACCAGATGTTGGAATGCAGCCATTAAATGTAAAGGACTAAGAGACGTTTATCTTAGTGAAAGGGGCCTCTGGTCTTCCGGCGGGCATCTGGACAATTATGATTTGTACCTGTATTTTTTACGCTAGCTATGGGGCCCCTAACATGAACTTTTCACCTCATGCCTTCCATGAGGACCTTAAATAGACCATGCTGAAGAACTATTCCCCCATACGAATAGAGCGATGCCGTAGAAGCAATGCCACGTTATACACAACATGGTGGAGCAAGAGAGGAGGTCGGTAGCATAGACGCGAACAGCAAGCAGTTAGGAAGCAAACTTAAGAAGCTTTAAGTGGAGCGCCCTGTTTTAGTGTAGTCTTTTAGCAGCAAGGGGAGTTGACCAGCTGATGCTCTGATGCAGATCTGCTGTTACAGTTCAGCTGATGCAACCGTTTTGATGGCCAATAGCGGTTTGCAGCGTCTTGACAACTGGGCCTGCCATAACTGACTCTCACTTTGTCCAATTCCAAGTGCAAATGTGAACCTATGATTGTTCCCTTTGACTAATATATAGATTTGGCACGTTGTCTGGTATGAAAGCATACTAGGACAGTAAAATGTTTTAAATACGCACACATTTAGTGATCAACAGGTGGTAAACAGACCCCAGGTCTCAGCAATGAACTGTGTTGTACATGCATTTAATTCACCTTTTAATAACTGTTTGGCCTGTCAAGCTGTCCTCATTCAAGAGAAAAACAAACTGCATATATTTGTGCATACTGCCTCAAATATATAATTCAGAGTATCAAATGGTGGTACTGCACCTCCTGTCAGGTTCATGTTGCAAGTTTAAAATCTCTGAATGTTGCCCTTAACACATAATTAAACATTAAAGCTATTTCATTGTGTGTGGTTTGGGTGTACTTGTTTAGTTTTTTGAATTTGCTCTTTTGTCTTCTCAGTCTCACCCTTTTCTTGACTTTTACCATCCAATATTTTTACCTCTTCTCTGTAACAATCTCAACTCATCTTGAGTCCTCTATTTTCAGTTGCAACTCAAGCCATTTGGGTTCTCCATGTTCTTAACTGTTTCTGGTTTTGCTCTTTTTTAATTGGTTCTCACGGTTCTTTTTTTCAAAACCAGTGTCTGGATGCTTGTCTGAATCCTTGGCTTGCCTTTTAAACTCTGTTAAGCAGGTTAATAAATAATATTGTACAATCTGTCAATATTTACTAGCACAATGCCATACAGCTATATTTTAAACAAAGTGCCCAATAGGAAATACTTGTGCAGAGGAAAACAAGGGAGAATCTCTCTCCTAAATGGAATCATGATGATCTTTCACATATCCAAGAGGAGTGTCCCCTCCTCGTGCCCAGAAATAGATTTAACACCTCCTTCCCTCCCTCCTTCTCTCTTCCCCATGCTCTTTTAAAATCGTTTCAGTTTTTCCCGAAAATACCCACAGAGTTACAAGCTGAAGCAATGCACTGTGCCAGTCCTGTTGTGTATGTGTGGTGTATGCATGTAAACTCTGTGTGTGTGTGTGCATGAGTACTGGAATGTATAATATTTTTAGCTCCAACTATCACATATCTCTTTGTCCCAGTTGGAAAACATCAATATCTGAATCACTGATGGGAGGAAAAAGCAACTGAGTGAGTGTGTGTGTGTGTGTGTGTGTGTGTGTGTGTGTGTGTGTGTGTCCTTGACAGACTGTCAAGGTGAGAATATTTTTTTTTTTAAGTAGGCCACAGATGGAAGGGTTAATGTATTTCCGAATGAACCCATAGAGAATTTACAAAGGAGACCATTACCTCTGAGAAAGACATGGAGACAGAAGTGATGGGAAGGGTGAGAGAGAAGGAAGGGAGTGAACAGGAGGAGAATAGAGGAGAGCAATGAATGGGGGAGCAGGGATATGCAGTGTGGTGCAAGTGATGGAAGGGGTCACCTGGGATGTATAGGGAAGAGGTGTGAGATGTCCTATCCAAGGTGAATGAGTGACATCAGAGCAGAGAATTACAACAACAGCTAGTATGTCACTAAATCATCAGCGGCCATGGCTGGGTGCGCACAGTTAAACACTTATGTTATATGATAGCCATGCAAACAAGTAACAACATACAGTACAATTATCACATACATGCCAATTTCTGATGCAATGTTGATAATTGCTGTGTTGTAACCTGTGCTGCTCTGCATCTGTTATCAACATTTCTGTAAATGTGCCGGTGTTAGCCAGTCGGCTAATATTCAACGGTAGTCCTAGTTACATGGCATGCATGTCTATATGGTGAGAGGGAACCGAGCACCCGGAGGAAACCCACACACACAAGGGGAGAACATGCAAACTCCACACAACACAGCCTGTCAGGACCGGGGATCAGTGATCAAACTTTGCAGTGCCAACGCGCTGTGAGGCAGAAGTACTAACTGAGCCACCATGCTGCTGTTTGTTGTCAACACTTGTTTATTCTCTACAACAACAGGTGTTTGAATCCCTTTTGCAAACATACAGCACCATAGACTGAGGCGTCGGAAAGTGATGGGGAGGGAAGTGGTTTATTGCCCGGGTTGAAGAAACAGTTATTCTTTTACTCTGTGTTTTTTTTTTGTTCTTTTTGGATTACACAGATTTAAATTTGGTCCGTGAAGTATAGTCAGTCTTCTGGGTTGTGTCTTTTATAATGAGAGCTTGTAATGTCAGTGACATTTCTATGTGAGCAATGAGTGATACTTTGGGGATGAATAATATAATTCCAATGGTGTAATCTAGGTCTTTAGAAGGAACAGACCTGAGAACAAGTTACTCTCATGTGTCACGTATCATATGATTATGTATCAAAAGTGTACATTATTACAATAGTAAATTTATTGTTAAGTATTTTAGAGGGCAGTACTTGAGGTCTGTTTGAATACCCTTAGACTTTAATCGGATTTAATCTGATTGGGGTTTTGTTTCTGTTGTTTTTTCCCTGGCTTCATTCTCTGTCATCAAAGGCCCTTGAGAGAGATTGCTGAAATGTTTGGCAAAGATTATAGATATCTAAGAGCGTAATTAAAAAAAGAGAAACATTTGGTTTTCAAGACCAAGATGTCTATATCCTGGACAGAGAGGATAGGTGGTTTAAAAGTGGCGTCAAGGAGAACGACCCCTTTAAATAGGGGAGCATAATTTGACATAATTTGTCTTCAGCCTACAACATGTTTCTGAAAAACATTCCCAGACGTTTTAAAGATACACCATCCTGCTCCACCTATTAAGTGTGTGTGTGTGTGTGTGTGTGTGTGTGTGTGTGTGTGTGTGTGTGTGTGTGTGTGTGTGTGGGGTGGAGGGGGCATCATCTGAAGCTGCTGGGACACCATCTTCTCTGGCAACACAAGAGACTACATCTTAGCAGTCATGTGACTGCCTTGTGTATTAAGACCAGAGATACTTCCTGTGCACACAAAACAACTGATGAAGGTGTTTTGATGAACACTGAAACTTCTTGTATTTTACATTTTGAATCCAATGTTTTTAAGTTAAAACTTTGTTGAAATAGACAATAATGTCCAGTAATTTAATGTTAGAGAACGGAGATGGACAATGCTGCCACAAATGAGATGGGGATAGACATCAGAGATACATTTGACTGTGTTTGCCCTCCATGGTTTCATAAGGAACCAAAATTACTATTACACTTGATAACATAAAAGTTCTGTAAGGCTTTGTCTTGCACCATTACTCCAGCACTGCCAACACAATTTTTATTATTGCTTATGTCAGCTGTCATTACCCGCCGCTTGTTTGATCGCTTGTTTACCACGCCTTGTAGTTCCGACTTTTTTGCCGTCTCATCACCTTTCATATCTATACAACCAATGTGTATAATTAAATTGTTTGCTACAGCACTTCATTGATTACGAGAGCACAACGTTCTTCATAGATCTCCAGCGTCTTTATCTTTCTCTCAAAGTGAACTTAGAAACTTTAAAATGTCTCAACTGCATCAGATTTACCAGGCCTCGTCAGAACAAACAACAAATACCCCATGGGTGAAGCAACATGACTAAAGATGGACACTTGTAACTTATATAACCCGTGATAATCTAGTGGTCAAAACTACTTTGTGATAATATATTGGTTAATATTGCAGTTGCTTTGAAGACCTGTCATTGCATGAGGTGGAGCCAGATCTTGGTTGGCTATATTCTGCATTGTTTGAGGTAAAGAATATGCGCAGTAAGGTGTTTAGCAGCGATGGTTGGTAGCAAATGTACTGGCTACTTTAGTTTTGTCACTTTAAGGCTGTATAGCCACTGCTGTTTTACCTGCCCAATGAAAAGCCGCCATTTTGTGCGTATGTGGATCCCTATTAGACCCAGCTACAGGTGGATGGGCCTCGTTGTTTTTACCATTTTTTTTACCATGTTTTTACAGTATTGCCAAGGGTATTGTTGGTTTCTTTTTGGGTCATATGATTTACCTCAGCAGACTGACGTTTTGTGTGGTGTGGTGGACTGTGGGTGCCCCTCCCCTTCACCTCATACAGTATGGTGGTGTTCATGTGATAACTGTGTGCACACGATCAAATCAGCGTTATTAAGCGGTTTTGCTGTGTGTATGTGGTTTGGGGGCGGCCCACCAGTGTGGCGGTGTCCTAGGAATTCTGGAAGTACCCAGGTAAACCCTCCCTGCGTGTCTGGCTTCTGTAGAGTCTGAGTTGCTTTAACAGGTGTGCCTCTACTCTTTTAACATTTGTGGCCAATTTTACAATTTCTTCCCTTTAGCTTCCCTAACATCTTCCTTTAGCATCTTGTTTCAATTCATCATTGCACTGTTGTATTCAATAAAACCGGCCATTACTTGATTTTCAATATTGCTCTTCAATGAATTTCCCTTCCAGTAAAAATCAAAATAATTTGTATTTTATCATTTTTGGAGAACTTATAGCAATATTTAATTAGTTAGTTGGCTCAGTTACACTACCAAACATTTTGGTTATTTAAATCATAATACTGTACACATATTGGATCATAGAGGAACTCTACTGAATTACATGCTAAGACTGACAGGAACAGAGGTTGTATTTACCATTTGGGTATAGAGTTACAAGCATGAAATCCACCTTTAATGGTTCTAATTTATAAATATACACACCGTATACTCATCTATCTGCTTATAATATGTTAGCATAAACTAAAATTGTGATCTTCACCTAATCCCCCATAACCAACTCAGTATTTTCTCATAGTTTATGTAATGATTTCCAAATGAAAACAAAATAATGCTGCATATTCTTGTGTGCATGATGCTTTATTAACCAACATTTCAAGACAAGTTGACATTTCAAAACAATTGCCTTACCCATCCTTAATAAAGCATTATGTCAAAATGTTCAATGTAAAATGGCACTTACATGACAAGCTGGTGTTGGATGTTGCCCATTTTTAAATGTTCATCACTAATGTTTATAATGCAAACTCATTTTTCATCATGTCATCTCATGACAGATGCTTATGAAGAGGATCAGTCATCTCTCATGTAAGACTTATCCTGACCAAAGTGCCAACATTTGTTCTTAATGGACAACATATACGGTGTGAATTCTTACCAGTAACAGAAGACATATTAGTGGACCATTTAGTTGGAAAATTCCCCACAAAAGAAATGAATATGAAAGGAAACAATTATAGTAGAAATACAGAAAATATTTCTGGGATGATTGGGTGTAGAATGGACTTAAATATCAGCACAATCTGAAATATAATAATTTGATATAGCTACTAAGTTAAATTATAAAACTAAAATTAAGTTCTAACTAAGTTTTTGTTCTTGTTGTTGTGCTTCATGGCTTAAGTGTGAACTGTGCTGAGTTTCAAAACAATAGAGTTAGGAAGGAATTTCAGGATGTGGCTGCCCCATTGGATGCTAAAACTAAATTAGGGAATGTATGAGCAAAAGCACAGATCACCACTGCACCACTACGTCACTACTAGTAATACTGCACACACACACACACACACACACACACACACACACACACACACACACACACACACACACACAAACACAGACACACGGATGTGAACTGTGGCCATAACAAATGTTTGTCTTTATGTACTCTGGGAAGGAAAGTGTTTCTATATTTTTCTTGCCCTTTTATTAATTTTGAAATTTTGAAAATGACACTGTAATAAGTACATGCATGAAATAAAGCCAGTTACTCATCCAGCTCAGCAACCACAAGTCCAAGTTCAGATTGGCCAAGGGTTGGGTGTTATTGACCTTAATGCCCTCAGCACAGCAACAAGTAAACATCAACTGTGACATTGCTACACATTTTAGCCTTCAAGTGTGACTAGAGATTGATGAGACAGGGGAGCTAAAGCTGAGGCGATAGAACAGAAGATGTTGGTATGGAGTAATAAAGAAAAGGTATGGATTTACTGTGACAGCTGTGCAGCACCCAACCAGAGCAGCTTAGAAAAAATGGAAAATAGGAATGTGTAGAGGCCACAATAGGTTAAATCTATAGACAATTAGAGAGATTCACCTAGTCACAAGCTGGCATGAACACATTCAGAAGATAGAAGTACAATGTTAGTGTGCAATGTAGAGACATAGAGGAAGAGTGAGAAATGACCGGGCAGGTGAAGGTATAGCAGAAGTATAACTCACCAAGCAGCAGTGCAACTGCCAGACCAGTGTAAAGTAAATCCCCTGATCTCAGCCGACCAGAGACACTCGAACCAGTGCTGTCCACTGACGCCATGACACCAGGTGTCTGTCTGTCTGTCTGTCTGTCTGTCTGTCTGTCTGTCTTGGTCAATCTGTCCCCGTTTTCCAGTCTGGTCAGCCTGAACTGTGTCCAATCTTTGCAAATATGTTTGTGTGTGTGTTTGTCTTATGTGTCTCTGGAGCAAGGTGGGACAGCTGAACTGCAGCTGAAGCCCTGTTCTCAGTCCCTCCCTCTTCTCTCCTCCTCTGCACTCTGTCCCAGGATTGAGCGCAAAAAGAGAAGGAAAAATTCCTTTAGGGATTTCTCTCCCGACCAGTTGTTCCCTGTGCTACACTCAAGCAGGCCAGAAAGGCAGAGGAAAAGACAAACTGAAGAATGCAGCAGTTGATTGAAGAGTGCAGGGTCTCTTTCTCTCTCTCTCCCTTCCCGTCCTCTGTCGCTGTCTCTTTCAGACTCAGTGGTGATTATCAAGCAAAGGAGTGTGAGGCGAAAGGCAGAGAGGAGAAGCGAGACAGAGCGGTAGCGGCGTAGCAGTTTTGTGTCAGCTCCAACGCTCCAGCAGCAGCAGCCAGGGAAGCAGGCTGGCTGGCAATACCCACAGGGGGAGACATAGGCTGGAGGGGGAGGAGAGCACACAAGAGGCACAGAGTGATGCTGGAGCACAGCCAGCAGCCAGGCGGAAAAGCAGAAAGCAAGTGTCTCCACAGCCAGCGCAGGGAGGAATGAGTAAGAGAGGTACTGCAGAGGTAGAGGCAAAATGAGAGTGAGGGAAGGAGGGGATAGAGTGGTGGTGAGGTGAGGGGGAGGTGGGGGGGGGTGATAACTGCTGCCACATGCATGCACATACACATACGCATCGAGCTCAGTAAGGCTGAGTCAGCCTTCCTCAAGAGGGTCTTTGAGTCGGACATGGGCCGGTTGCTTCATCACCCATACCACATACCCCCTTCTTTAATGCATCCTTTGCTCTTGTTTCCACTTTTATGCGTCTCACATTTCATGCCCTACTATACCTCTGATTTGGAAGGCTAAAACATTGGCAAGATTGGATCTTGTCCACTGGCAAGTTTTCAACCAAATGACCAATGACTGTATTATATCACTCTTACCCTCTTGACTTCTACAGAAGGACTACAGATTTGGAGGAGCTTGTTTTTCATTAAAACATTGGTTTTATAAAGGTGTGTTTTCACATTTGAGTTTTTTGTGTTTGCACTGGATTTATTTATTTTACTTTGTTTTATTTAGTAAGTGCTGTTTTAAGGCACATGTATACAGTATCCTCTTCAAGAACAGACCTGGGTATTTTAATACATTTGACAATGTGATTTGCATTACATTGTTGTATTTGTTTTTTAAAATGATTTGTCTGGTACATTTGACTATGAACCAGCAACTGCCAAAACTGTGCTGATGCAAGCCAAACCAGGCTCAGGTTCCAAACAACATCCTTTGAGGTCTGTGCACCAGAGCTTAGCCTGTCCTCCATCGTCTCTTTATAAAACCTTTACAATCAGCGACACGACTATAGTGTAGGAGACCTGGCCTTGGCGTAGTTCTGTGGTTTTAATCAGACTGTCACTGATCTAAATGTATTTGACTTACAGTTGCTGTTACACACTTCATTACAAAACATGGAACCATCAGGACATGACAGCATACCTTTTCATCAATCACAGCTCAGCCTTCAACACAATGCAATGGCAGTGAAGGATCACCAAAGTACTTTAAAATGCAGTCTGACCTCATTTAGAAGATTCATGACTTCCCTACACATCGAGCAACACATTAACAGTGTCATCCCCAACATCAGGGCCACATAGGGCCACATCCGAGGCCCGTATCCACCTTGGTGGACTTGCTCAGTCGCGCCAAAGGGGACTGTTCATTTCTGTAAACTGCTAGCACTCCACGTACAACCCCCACCACCACCTACTGTACTGTGGAAACTAATTGACAACTAGGTTCATCCACATGTCACAGAAAAGTATTCATGCCTCCGATTAGTCATACACAAAGTCCCCACAAGCACCTCAGACTCAGCACACCCACTACCCTGCCACTTCATCCTGCTTGTCTGGCTGCAGGCACAGAATAACAAGATACATTTAAAACGTACGTTTCCCATTGCTACAAACCCCCACAAGTATTTAGATGCTTGAATTCCCTCCGAGCTA
>NC_048409.1:17757433-17842329 GCF_013103735.1 Etheostoma cragini
AACTGTACCTTGCAATAGTTTTTATTCAGTTTTTTTGTGCTTGTGTTTTCTTTACTCTTGTGTGGCAGTGGTCTCATGTTTATCCCTACTGGCAATATTAACTGATATTACACTTCTGGAATACATGACAAAGTATCAATGACATGTACGTTTTCTACAATACTGTTTCTTTTGACCAGAACACCTACTTGCCTTTCCAAATTGATACAACATATTTCTGTGATGACTTAGCATTACACAACACATGTTTATGATTTCTGTGATGACTTGGCATTGTAGATATGTGTAATGTTTTGGCATCTTACTCCCAAGAGTTAAGACATACATACGTTGTGGGTTGTA
The DNA here is from genome assembly GCF_013103735.1 of Etheostoma cragini. Taxonomy (NCBI): domain Eukaryota; kingdom Metazoa; phylum Chordata; class Actinopteri; order Perciformes; family Percidae; genus Etheostoma; species Etheostoma cragini. Next base: position 17,757,776 of record NC_048409.1, read on the forward strand.
GTAGATTCTGAGATCATCTCAAAGCCAGAGTATTGTCTTTTCTTACAATATAGTGAGAGAGTTTTATTGGGCATTTCTGATTTCTGTTACCCCTTTCTGCTTTCCAGTTCTCATTTCCTGCGTTATTCCTTACCACCCATGTTGACATGACAAATGCTTGACCTCCTGAACTCTCACACATACACACTTGCACACACACACACACACACACACACACACACACATCCACATATTGTCAGGTGATCCGTTTCTTGGAATTTGATGTAATTTCCAGGTTCAATCTTTTGATGTGTTTGTGTGTGTGTACGTGGGTGGGGTGGGGGGGCAGTGCTAAGTGAGATAAATGCAACAAGCTGCATATAAATAGATAAATACGTCGATGGACAATAGAGGTCAATAGATGTTTATATGAAGAGAGGGAGAATTAAATGCAAACATGCATTGATACATGCACACGTCTTTGCATATCCACAGTCACATGTGAGCAAATACACAAACACCTGCCTCTGGTCAGGGTGACCTTGGATGCTGTGTATAAAAGGAGAGCGGAGCAAAAGAGGACATTACACTGATGAGAGGTGGGGAGAGTGTTAGGGATCAGGAGGGGTGAGAGGAAAGTTCATGGAGAGGAAAGACAGGATGGGTACAGTAGGAAGGAAGAGCAGACAGGGGAGAAGAAAAGAAGGTGGGGTGGCAACAGGAGCGAGGGGAGGAGAGAGGATAGGAAGCACAGGAGGGAGGTGAGATGAGAGGCGGAGGGAGGGGAGGATCCGTTTCTGGGACGGCCAAGGCAGCAGAATGCTGCAGTGAAGCCACACAGCTGAGCTGGTCCCAATACAGCTACTGAGAGACACCGAGCTCTCACCCCGTTCCTTCTTTCTTTCTCTCTTTCTCTCTCTCACTACGTTCATTTTCTCCCAACCAACACTTTTAACTTCCACTCTGATTAACCTTCCTCTCACCCCTCACTTCAACCTGCTCTATCCATGCTCCCCAGTTCTCTCTCTCTCTCTCTCCCTCTTTGCACCAGCCGGTGAGTGAGCAGATTTCAGAAAGCATTCTGAGTAGAGGACAAGTGGGGTGGGCCTCTACCTCTCTTTTTCATCTATCCTTACTCTTTTTCTTCATCTTTTCTTCATTTTTTTCCACATCAATTTTCTTCATCTTTTCGTTGATTTTTTCAATGTTGCTTTGTGCTTGTAACTTTCTGTTTTTGTCTTTGCATCCATTCCCTCTCTTTTTGCTGTCTGTTTTGTCCTTGCAGTTTGTGATATTGTTTTTGTGTCTGTCCGTCCGTCCGTCCATCCATCAGTCGGTGGGGAACAGGGACCTTCAAAAGGTGAGTCCTGTGTAAAGTTAAGAGCAAGTCTGCAGTACATACCTGTGCTGGACATGCAGCTGGCCTCTTGGTGGAGATGTTATGCTGGATGCTTTTAACCTTGCAGTTGGCTGTACAGCCTTATATGTTCTCATGGTTTGTAGTTGGCTGTTAGTTTGAAACTGGCTATGGTTTGCTTGATGTGAGCAAATCCTTGCCTTGGTGTGTGTGTGTGTGTGTGTGCAGTGGAACTACAAAGAATGTTTTAATACACCTATTTGGTATCTTGCATATTGTCTTCCTTCAATCTTTGATTCTATCCTATTACTACTTGCTGTTTCCCTGGCTTTATCCACCCCCAGAAAAGTTTCATACAATCTTCTAATCTCATACAATATTCTGTATTTAAGTGCCGGAAATGTGTCATAGTTCTGTAGCGACTGCACATTTTGCAATTAATTTGTTTCTTTGTTTAATAATTACTTCCATGGTTGTTTCTTGAATATGATTTTTAATAGAATGAAAGCTATCCAATCTATGGGAATAGTATATTATATACATATATATATATATATATATATATATATATATATGTGTATGTATTTAATATTCAATTGCCACTTTGTCACTTGTTTCTTAAAAGTGACTTTACAGTGGCCTGGTTTAAAATAGCACCTATGTTGTTTTAAGATTATGTAAACTAAAATGATTATCAATTAAACATTTCTTGTGTTCAGACAATAACACTGCGTAAAATTGGGGCAGTTGGGGTAAAAAAAAACGCAAGATCATCCAGAAATAAGTTAAACCAGGTTTAACTGTTAGCGCAACGTTAGCGCATTTACTGGTACTGCACCAGCCAACCAAACACAGTACGTGCAAACGCACAGCTGGTGGATTACTTTGTAACGTAAATTACCTCACGATTGTTGCATGAAAAAATTAAATGACTTCAACCTTTCTGGATTTGTAAAATCCCGTTTTTAATCAGATTACAAACTTACTTACACTGATTTGGTGTCTGATCAGCCTTCAAACTGATCAATTAATTATTCAAACGCGTGCAGGGCTGTGTTTGGTCTCTGGGCTATATTTCAGATCCTAAATGAATCCCGTTTGTCTGCAAAAGCTAAAAATACATACTCTACATTCACAAAGTCACCTCTGGCAAATTCTCAGTGGAGCTGCTCCAGGTTGTCTTCTCTGAGGAGATCAGAGTACAGCTCGGCATCCTGGGTTTGAGGCTGGCCGTGGTGTCAAAGATAAAGGACATGATTAAACTATGGAGCAGTCAAAACTCTGATGCAAGATTGGGAATTCACTTGCCAGCTGGGCCCCTGCTAGAGACTTGCTGGGGCCTTTCTGTGTGGATTTGCATGTCGCCCTATATCTTTGGCCTTCCGGTTGCCTTTAGATTTTTCAGTTTCCTCCCAAAGTGCAAATAATTTGTAAATGATTGTCTATCTGTAGGTAGTCTGGCTTAACGGATGTACAGTACGTTGCTGGGATAAAGCCTGACAACGGGCGCATGAGAGATACGCCAGATGTGCTTCCCCTCTCGCTATCTGCTATCGGGGCTTAGCAGTGCCCAGAACGGTTATGACTGGTTTAAAGAAAAAAAACAAGCCAGAGCATTTTTCCCCTGTCCCAGAATAGATGGATGGTGTAGTCAGACCATACTCCATCGCTGACACAATGCTGCGGAAATAGATCTGGAAATGCAAGACTAGTCTAATAGGTGTCAGCCCTGTGATACACTGATGGTAGAAAGTGGTGTTCCCCGCTTCTCAACCAATGTGAGCTGGGATAGGCTTGCACAGAACATGCAGGTATAGAGAATGGACAGATGAAAAAAAACTAAAGTACAAAAAGCTGTGACATTTTCCCAAATAATCTTTATTTAAAATACATAACGTAATGACAGCTGCTTGTTCAAAAGCAGCACGGTGCAAGCATTAGTTTGGTGTTCACTAACATTTAAAGTGATACAAGAGAAACTGTTTAGGCCAAACTCATAGCCAGAGATGGTAATGGATTCACAATGTTAAATCTGTCTAATACATTACACAGTATTAATGTTTTGTTTGTTTAATTGCTTGTGATTGAGAAATACAGTATTTACAAAACCTCCCTGGTTAAAAAAACTGCACTAAATGTGCCCCAAATGTTAACCTGTCATCAGTCTATGGGTCAACCACACAAACCCAGCAACTTAAACATGCATGATCACACACAGACATCAGTGTCCTATTACAAATAGTGCTCCCCTAACCAAACAACTCCATCAACAATTACCACATTGATCACACAATACACCACCTATAATCAGAACATTTTAAATAATAAAAATAAAATGTAAAAATACCCTATTAGTTAACAGGCGTAAACTTTTTTAAACAATATCAGAAACAAGGACTGGCCAAGCCACCAGATTTGGAAATGCCAATATCTGGATGACCCAGCTAACAAGCTTGAGACCGCTGGCCTGTCATCACACCCTTAAAGTTATGACGTCATAGGACATTCAGAGACAAACAACGCTTACATGCTGCAACATGTAAAAGAAGACAATAATAAATAGTCTATCTATTCAAAAGAATGTAATTCATTTTTAACATTTAAGGTGCTCCAACCAAATAAATTATAAAACAATTCACCACACCACATTTCCCATTTAACCATACAATCACCATGCCCGACAGCCACACATTCCAATATACTATCTTATTAAAGTGTGCTTCTTATGCTTTCCTTCTTTCCATTATATTCACATGATCTCTACTAGTATGGTATTAGAATTGGTATAAATGTGTCAATGTGCAAAACAATATCTACAGTGTTGAGGTAAAGGTATTACTTTGGAGACAAAGCTTGGATGTAAGTTTTAAAACCTGTATAATTGTACTATATTAATCTGCTTTAAAATACACACTAAAATGTGTTTTATTGAGGTGCAACGGCTCAGTTTAAAGTGTTTCTTTTTAAAATCTCTATAAAATAGGGCTCCAGTTCGACTCCAGTTGGAGTTAGAATAAAAAGACATAGATAATTTGTGCGGAAGCTTTTTTGTTTTCTTTATATTATGACATATTGAAACTTTTTTTGATATTTTACAGGAGGCAGATGAAACTCATCGATGTGCAACCAAATATTACTGAGACTTTATGAATCAAATATGCATGCAAAATACTACTATATATACTGTATGTATTGACAAATAGTGCCACCTGATTGATAGAGTGAAAGCTTAAACATACTATAGCTTAGGCCCACATTGCTGTGGTTTTATGGAAGTTATTTACTTTTTTTTTAAATAATATTTTTCTTTCTGATATGCACTGTTTAACATGCAGTTATGGCAGTATAGTACAATGTACATGCTTTAGTTGCCAAAATAACAAATCATACCTGTTTTTGTCAGTAATCTCTTTTCAGTCTCTCAGTTATGGACATAAGCTTCATATATTTATTTGAATAATTTGGTCACTTTTCTGTGCATCTTCTGTTGGGGCATACATTATTAATTCCTACCGTTAACATTAATTGTTTGGCTCAAACAGGAATTATGTGTATGTGGCTGTAATTGTTTTTTTTTCCTTTAAATTGTCTTTCATTTCATTTCATTTCATATTTATTATACAGGAAAGTCAAAAAGTAACACTACATTATAATGCAAACGGGCCTGACTCAGTTCAAGAACTGGTTTTCAGCAGGTTCCTGTTCCTGTTCCTTTGATATGTTTTTGACTTTGACAAAAATGCTGTCATGATGTCAACAATAATTCACTTCACTGCATCTGTAACAACATACTTCTCATTCAGTGCTAGCTTCATTTGAACTGTAGGAAAGAATCCGTTCGAGGATATGTCAACACTGTCACTGATAATTTTCCCAATGCAAAGTCTGCAGTCTATAAAAACTTCTTTTAACCCTGTAAATAACAGACTCAACTGAAATATTTGCATGCTACTCATACTTCTGTAATCAGGCATATCATTCCACTAGATAGGGCCGGGATGGAGGCAGACCTAGCTGTCATACGAGTGGGCGATATAACCACTTATGACATATTAGTAGTAATTAAGATTTGGCTATGCTGTTTGTATAAGTTTGTATTTGTATTTATAATGGATTCCACATAAAGTACTACAGAAGCATTTCAATTTACTGCATGGTAATCAGTGCAGTTGGTAATTTAGGCAACCTGACTAATCATCAGACCAATAAAAACACAAGCCTACCAATCCCGTTTTACACTAAAATAAATCTTTGTGCATGCTACCAAAAAGTGGATGAAGACATAAAGACATACAGAAGACATAGGCAGGGCCAAAAAATAAAGAGATTATGTAAAACATGTTGCTTCAACTGCCAGAAGGCATTTTGACAGGTCAAAATAGAAAAACTTGTGTAAATTTTGTGTAAATACTAACATTAATGATGGCTGAATTCCATTTAGCTTTTTCCGTTTCAGCCAGGGAACTGGTATTGTTCATGCTGGCTCTCTGTCACACTGGCTCTGTCTGAAAACCCTTGTTTATTCACTACTCCAAATATAAAATTTCAGACACTTCATGCTAATTTTGTGTTACCACTGAGTAATATCATGGGACTATAATTTTCACAACTTCATAAAGCCAAACAAAGTACTTTTTTGTTCCATAGCGATATTGAATTTTTGAGAGCACCTCAAAATTCAGAAAATGGCGGAGGGTAAATATAGTGCACTATATGATAAATAGGGAGTGTTTTCGGACACAGCTGCTGTCTTGGCTTGAACAGAACAGAACCATTGTTAATGTTAGTAGTACACCTGTGCTTTGCTGTGAAAACAGGTCTATTAAGCAAAGTACAGTAACAGATTCTGTTGCAGGGCAATAGTTTTTGTAATTAAACATTGCACAGACATGAGGAATGTTTCAGAATGCTTTTTGGCTAATCATTGAGACATGTACAGTAAACATCATTTAGTTGAGTTACTGACAATCAGTTGTCTCTAGATAAGAAACGTCAATGGTGAAAGGACATACACATGCACCAACTGTGCCCCAATGGTAAGACATGGTGCCTATAAAGGCAGTTGAGAGACATTGCTTTAAGGCAACGTTGCAAGACACTGGATTCACAGTATGTTAAACCAAAATATTTCACCCCCACAAAAAAAGCTGTTGTGAGACTGTGGCGCAAACAGCACAATTTACCATCACATAACAGATATACACTTAACATTTACTATGCAGTGTGCAGGTTTTAACTTCCATCAAGTACGCAGCTCTGCCTCCGTAGCCACTAGTAACGTTATTAATAATAGATTTAACTACAGGCAATGCAATTAGATATTGTGATGCTGTGATATTGTTACCGTTTTATATTAAAATTAAACTGTGGTATACATTTTAGGTCATAACGCCCAACCCTACCCTGTCCTATAGTGTGCAATGAAAATGCCATTTGTTATTATGAGATCTACTTCTAATGCCACTGAATGAAGTAATTTGTGTTTAATGGTTAGGTTGCAGAAAAGAGTCCACTGGCTTATTTAGAGGAAAAAGACACATCTCACACAGACCTATAGAAATACGCATCAGTACACACACATACTGTACAAAGAAGCACACATGCCTGCACTGGCACACACGCACACACACACACACGCACACGCACACACACACACACGGTATCGGTGGACAATGATCAAATCAGTAGTTACTATAGATCTTCAGGAAGGGGGTGCACATGTCTGAAAGAAAAGAGAGGAGGAGAGAACAAACAATATTTTGACCTTAGCTAGTAATATTTTTGGAAGAAGCCTCAATAGATAAGCCTCTCTGGAGATAAAGTCAGCAGGTGGTGAGTTCTGGGGCAAAACACACAAAAAAAAGCATACACTTGCACACACACATATTGCATATACACGCATATACACATTTTTTTTTACCACTTTCGAAGACACTGCACAACCACAGTCTTATATCGACAGAGAGAAGACTTCCAAGTTAATCTATTGATAAATGACTACAGGTTCTGGTTCTGTATGCTACAGCCACATTGCAATTACTGTGGCTAATTTCAATATGTAACGTAACATGCAAACATAGCAGTGTCCTTTCAGTTTGCTTAGACTTTGGTGGGTACTAAAATTAGTTGTATTTCATCTTTTTCTCCATACTGTCCAAGTCGTGTTCTATAGCAGACAACGGTGTTCATGAGAGACAACATAAACAGTCCAGATGGGTTGACATGAGCAGGTATTTACCAAGATGTTGGGGGTGAGAGCTCCACAAGCCGTTGGTTCAATCAGATGACCCAGCTATGGTTGTCTATAGATATAAGTGAAGAGATGCCCAACAACGAGTTAGCTTTCAGTCAATAGAGAGAGAAGGCTACTTCCTGGTAGGCAAATGGCAGAATTGTGGGGATATGAGACAGTGCAAACTTGTTTATTGCTGCTAGGGCTAGGGTCTTTGACAAACCAAATCGAGCATTACGAACAGCAAATGCTGGTCAAAATGACTGTTAGTTTTTAGTGCTGTCCTATCCTTTAGTCTGTGGCCCAACAGATAGATTAGGTCTCCAATGCAGTGTTAATGAAAGTGTTAACATATGAAAGCCTTATACATGCATTTGAGGAATGAGTGAGATGAATGAGATAAGAGTCTATCAAGTTTCTCGTCCACGTTTGCTCAGCACTGGTTCATTGTTTGTACAGGACGCAGGAGTTTTCTATCCAGGAGTTATTGTAAAGAAACACTGTGATTGGGTCTGCAGACATAAGAACCACTACACAACATTTTGGTGTCTAAGCCGTGTGGTTTTTCTTTTGTACAAATAATATTTGGGAAAGAAACTGCTGGGCATACACCAGGACATGGTAGATCATGCATTTAAAAAAAGGCTAGATACCTTTGTGTTTTTATTACACTACATTCCACCTTGAAGTGATTTGGGAAATAAGAGTAGATGTTTATTAGTGTGTTTTAATTTTTAGATATGTGCTATGGACTAGTCCATACTGAAGAAAGATATGAAATTAAGCCCCATGACCAGTGGCCTGGGCTATATAGTTAAAATGTTTCAGTTTAAATGACCAGTGGCCTGGGCCATATAATTAAGATGTTTCGGTTTAAAAAAGGGTCACAAAGCGCTTACTGGTATACAACTTTTAATTTAGTGGCATATGTTGATGGTAAGCCACTAATGACTGTTGGTACTGAATATTGCAGCTGTTTTACACGCATGTATAATTTAAAATGACACAACACACTTACCATTGGCAGCAACCACTTATAGCTGAATTTTTACTGCCATACAGTGTGCCACTGCTGACTATTGGTTTGCTGCGGCTGTATTCCTCATGGAAATGCCACTTATAGCTTACATTATGCCATAAACAAACTGGAAGATAACCATGCAACTGCCAGTGTTATACTTTTGTGGTAGCTATTGTAGAAGGGCAACTAACTCTGTACTGTTAGCATTGCCTGCAGAAATCTGACATAGTCTGAACAACAAGCCATATAATTGTTAAACTGTTACTTATTACCAACTTAGCAGTTAGCCCATTACAGTAAGTAACTACTGTGTGAAATGGGCAAAAATGCTACTGATTTGGAATATTAATACTTGCTAGAGTATATCAAGTGTTTCTTTCTTTCTTTTAATTGTTTCATGTAAGAAGTGGCATTTGTCATCGTGATCTGTCATTAGAGTGGCATATGCCAGCCACCTAGGCATAACATTACTGGATAACTGTTTTTTTTTTAAATCAGTCTTTAAAATTGGTCCAGTATTTAGCAAGACCGCTGTGACTAGCAGCCGCAAACCTTTGCTGCAGTGTAACTTTATAGGGCAAATGTGCCAACATATTTTCACATGTAAACTGTGTGTTTATTTTAACCAAAACTAGAGTTGGGATTGTTGGAAAAGTGAAAACACAACACAAAAGGGACTTTCCTTTTTATTTTGTTTTATTTACAATGCTAAAGTTACTGTTTATTTACATAGTGGCTTTAGCAAACTAAACTTTGCGGGTGTTTTTATGTTTAAAAAAAGTATCTTACTCCGTAAAAGAAAGGTTGTCCTCCTTAGAAATCCTTTCCATAGTGTTGTCAGACACTTAGAATATTAATCTTAGCCTGTCAGTGACATAACAAGCATGTTTGTGAACGTAAATAGAACCTTGCCGAATTTCCCTATTAACTTACATTGTAGCTTGTTTTGCTAACTGCCGACAGCAGTGGTCTTGCTCAATACTGGACCAATGTCAAAGATTGTTGTTACCATTAGTCACTTAGCTTCAAAAACATAGGAAAGTTAGGTCCAGGTAAAAAAGAAATCCATTATTCATTATTAAAGTTACCCTTTAATAAGTCATTGGCATATTTTAGTAAGATTAGTCTGTTTATGACTGGCACACAGTCACAGCATATGATAATAATCAGTGCAATATGCCATGAAGAATCAGCATGTGCTGGAGGGGAGAGGTAACTGACTGAACTAAAATGACATGTTCATGAATAGCATATGCCAGCAGAACATAAGCTGCAAAAAATATTAGTGTATCACTAAAACAAAAGTAGCATACTATTAGCTATGTTTTGATCTTGTGCTACTGGTGGTTTCTGCTGGAGGATTAAGGATATTGTGGTGAGATTTCTTACTTGGTTCCCTCCTCTGCAACACCTTCAGCCTCCAGTTTTCCCTCCTCCTCCATCTTCTCCTCTGAAATCAGTTCCTGTTTCCTGTGTCGACGAAGACATTTCACTACAACCATGGAAAGGATCAGCAGAGCTAATGCTCCACCCACTGATGCCCCAATCGCCACTGCGATGGTTGAATCCCTCGGAGGGGGAACTGAGGAGAGGGGAGGAAAGGGTTAAAAATGTGGTGACAAAGCATGGATTCAAGTGCAATGCTAGCTAAAAGCTCTACTGGGCTGATTAAACAGAGTGGAAAAAAAGAAAGTGCTGCTGAGTTAGCCTGGCTCTAATGTGTGTGTGGGTGGGTACGAACGAGATGCTGATGGACTAAGTTCAACTTCTTGTGGGTCAAGTAAAAAGCTGACTCATCACCAGTAAGTCCTCATTCTCTAGGACACACACGCACACACACAGATATCTGATTATAGTAGTACATTTCTCCTTACAGTGGCAAAGAGAGCTCAGTGCACCACAAAACAATTGATTACTTTTAACAACACATACAGAATTTCACATTTAATATAGCAAGTCCAGATTCTGGGGTTTATTACAGTATTTCAAACTTATGTTTGTCAAAATATGGCAATGCATTTAGTCCATTTGTACCTTGCAATGGTGTAAACAGCTGATTACAAAAAACTATACATTTTATTCATGATTCATAACTGCTATCAGCTTGCAATGTTAGCTGGTTCTGCCATTCTCTTCACAGAAAAAAAGATCTATATCCATAGTGCTGTGTCAGCGCTCCAGGGGCAGCTTAGAAAACCATGGCAACTGTGTACATTTAGAGAGCTGTACAAACTTCTTTTTGGTTGTTGTCTGTGTTTTTGTCTTAGAACTTTGACCCTCTCACTGTGTCTTCCCTTCCTCAAAAGTTAATTGTAACATTTTGGTAGCCTAGAAACTTATTTTTCAGCGTTCAGTAGCACCACGCTAACCAAGCCAGATTGCTAGCGCTAGCGTTAGCTGGTAACTTAAGGGAAACTTTGTCAATGTTCAACCGGCTCTGGTTTACTGCAGCATGGGAAGTAGATGAATGACGCTAGCGTCCGAAGCTCTCTGCTCAACCGCTGGTAAAACTCCGCCTGATAGTGTCAAGCAGTTGAAAATGGGTACTCAGTGATTTATCTTGTCTTGAGTTTTTGGGAGAGGTAGCATAACTTCAGATTTCAAACTTACTAACTAACTAAACTAAAACTTCTAGGCAAGACCCCCCCTTCATTAAAACCCTACCATTGGCCAGGCGTTCATGCTTACGCAAGATTACGTAACCTGACTTGTTCAGGTGTCAATTCTAATCTTAGCAACTCAAAGTCAATGCCTAAACCCATCCAATCGAGCTGCTTTGTAGGGCGAGACATGCCTAGAAGTTACGTGGAATCCATAATGACGCCCACCAACCACCACGGCGTTAACACATTAAAGTGTAACATCTGTAGCACTCCCCCTTGAAAAGACACTTCCTAAATTAGGATCAGCATTGAATAGCACATACGTTTGGGAGCTGCGGGTACATTTGAATATTTGAAGGATGCTGCCAGGTAAAACTACATCAGGGAGTGAATCTTGAAGGCAAGGTTTAGCATTTATAGACAATAACAATTTAATATCTTTAGAAGGTGTAGCATTAGTATCTTACGTTCAGTCACGACAATGAGCTGTATGACACCATGTCCCTGTATGCGGTCTGGGGGGTTTCTCACATAGCAGTTGTAAATCCCCTCATCCTCGATCTGAACATTTGATAAGGTGATTGACAGGTCGTTTTTATCTAGGTTTCCAGCAAACATCACCCTGTCGCCAAACCGGTCTGAAAGCAGAGGCACCATTCCTCTCTTCTTATTGAATGTCATAAACTAGAGACAGATAGAGAGAGAAAGCAGAACAGACTTAAACTTTTCAGATGTTGACACCCTAGTTGTCAGCATAAAGGCATAAAGCATAAAGGCAAGCCACTTTACCATGTCTTCTGTATCATTAAGTGTTTCTTGGTAGGTCCAGTTCATGGCAAACCTGCTAACATCCATCTTATAGCAGGAAGTAAATGTGCAGGGGATTTTGATAGTTGTTCCATTCAGTGCATTAATGTTATTTGGAATGAGCACATCCATGCTTGAAACACCTGTGAATAGAAAAAAAATTATAATAAAATAATCCATCAATAGACAATTATTAATAAAACATCTGAAACTGTAACAATTGAAACACAGTTGACTCAATTTATATAAAGGAAGTTAAATTTACCTAATGAAAAGGAACTTCATGACACATTTTTGGTGTAGGAAGATATTTAGTATATAGTTGATGTTTGATCTTTTTTCTGGTAAAATCAATATGCTGACAGTACATCTGGTGTAAGTAGTGCAACTGAAGTCTTGTGTCAAAATTCTTAAGTCCAAGTACACTGCATTACCCCATTTATCATCATCTACAGATTAGTGATTACATACATAATTTATATAAACTGAAGGTTATCTCACACCTGTATACATGTTACAGGATTTTGTGGGGCTCTTTGTTTAACCAAACTGTAAAACAAACAGAATTTGCATAGAACACTAAACAACTTAAAAAGTGCAACTCCTCAGCAGTATGCCAGTATGTAGTGAGGATGTGTTTTTCCATGTATCCATGTAACTCTTCTTCTGCACTCCATCTGAAGAGTACTGTCTGTCAGGCTGAGAGTCATGTGATGCAAATTCCTCAACTCACAGAACAAACTCCTGCAATCATGTCAAATTACGTCAAACGCCATGTGGGAAATAATAAGGTTAATAAGTGAAGTGGAAGCCGTAGGGTTTTTGGCATCCTCTCATTGTGATCAGTTGTGCGCCTTTGGTGATACTATAGCATTGTAATATTTTAATTGTTATACATTCATTTGTGTATCACTTGCGCAAATCAGGAAGGGGTGATACATATGTTTGAACTGTCACCTAATGTTAAAGAAATAGTAAAATATAACAAATCGAAAGTGGTCAAATGTATTATTTCAGTGATTTAGTGATTTTGATAAAAATGTATGATGATTTTGCTTGTAACTGATTGGGCAATTACACATTTGGCCTAATGAAAATTAAGTGGAATTAGTCAATGTCACATATTTATTGTTTTTAAATGTTATTTCTTTCTTGATAAGAGGAGTAAGTATTTGTTGTTAGAAGTGTATTTAAAGTAATAACAATAATTGCGGTTGATTAAATTCTCATGAGGGATTGCAGGATAGCATATTCTATGGAACACTGAAAGAAAAGTGTCCTTTTTTGATCTCATGATCACGAAACTTGTACAGTAGTAGCTAACTATGCTAAACATGTGCTTAGACTGCTCCACTAAGCTACTTAAGGAAGTTTCTTGAATTCTAAAATGAAAGTCAAAAGCATACAACTGAATATAAATAATGTAACTTTAAATGAAATAAAAATGTTGTTTAGTTTCCTCAAGTTTTCTCCTCCCTTCTAACGTTATGTATTAGCATGGGCTTTATGCAGACTCTGTGCCTCTCTCAGCATGTTCATGTGTGTGTTTGTGTGTGCGTGCTTGATGAGATTCTGCACTTCTTTCCTCTGCAGTCGAGTGTTTCTGGCTCCCTTCCCACTGCTGCTGCACCACTCCACAGGCCTGCCTCTCTGCACCACATGCGCGCGCACACACACGCTCACGCACACATACACACACACACACACACACACACACACACACACACACACACACACACACACACACACACACAATATTTATCATGCTCACAGTTCCCCAGTCAGGTGTCTTGTATTGCAGCGCATCTGCTTCTTGCTCTCGCTCTCAATCTCTCTCGCGCGTGCTAAGACACACATGCACATACATACACACCCTCCTACAAGGTGTGCATTGTCAGCAGTGAGCTAAGCATGCTAGCTGTGCTATGTCAATGTCATCCCAGCATACTGACCCAGCTGTACCCATATCCAGCACATTCAAGCAGACACCACTGACACAAAGATGTAATCACTGCATACACACTGGCACTGCATACACATATATGTGCCTTTGCTACTACAACCCATACACAGTGTGAGAAACGGTTTTATACAGGCTCCTGCTGACTCAGCAGAACATTGGATAGTGAGAAAGAGGCAGATGCCGAGATGGAGAGAGACAGAGACTTGCTAACAGATGAAATACTGCAGTAAAGCAGCATCATGCGACTCCTTGCTCCCTTTGCCCCTCCTTCCTTCCCCTCCCATCTTTGTCCACTGTTTATTGCCTCTTCCCTACAACCTCTTCTGTCTGACCCCACAATATGACATTTTTTATGTTTCTCCCTATCTTCACATTCCATTACTACCTGCAATCTCTCTCTTACTTCTATTTCCCTCCATTGTTTGCTACTCTCACAAGGTCAATGCAAAAAAAAGGATAAATGGTCGGTTGGTTTGTTACATCAGCTTTCCTGTGTACTCTCCATTCCTCTTATCTAACTAACTCTATGTGACTACCTTTTCATTGTGTTTTATAACCTAAGGGTGTATATTGGTAAAAAGGTTTGAATAGTAAAAAAAAAAGCCTGTCTGTCTACATCGTTGGTTGAAAAAGGAATGCAAGTACAGACCAACATATGCTACTTATATTTGTCATGTCTCACTGGTCTAAAAACTTCTTAAGGAACGCACATCTTGTATTTACATGGCTGACAGTGTCAGAGAGCCACCACAACTTATCATCAACATTGTCAATCAGACGCATTTTCCCATAGAGAGTATGCTCAAATGTGTTTCCTTTTAACAGAAAGTATGGTTACTTAATCTACAATCCTTGGATTAGCCAGGGAAGTTTCATTAAATATGACAACCTCAATCCAATTAGGCATCTGTGGGAAGGCATGGACAAAGCTTTCAGAATCTGAAGAGAACCGAGTTGATAACACCACAGCTATCCTTTGAAGGTCCCATTCAAAAGAGATTTTAAAGGAGCTGCTTTAAAGGCACAGCGGTCTGTTTTGTGGCTAAGTATTTAGAGGCTCGGTCCTATTCTACGACTGAGGTGTGCAAGTATCACCACTCACTTGTTTGGTGTTGAATAGGGTTATGACTGATGCTGGCCCAGAATGGTTTAATGGATTAATGCTGGTCTTGAGTGCGTTGACACTTCAGGGTTATCAAATGGGCAACCTCCTGCTTGAAAGGATCCAACTCTATAGAGGACTATGCAACACAATATGGTGTCCTTCATATTGTTGCCCAAGTTAGGTCTATGTCTTTAGCTAAAGCCAGCGGCTTTCAGCAGCTTCAGTGAGGGCCCTGTTGCTTTCTTTTTTTTGGGGGGGGGGGTCCTAGCCTCTGATCCTCACTTCCTTAGAGCTCACCACAGAGCCTCTACAAAGCACTTTAACTGGGAGCACGTGTACATTCCTTAAATGTCCCCACGGCAATATTGGCCTAATGGTGATGGCATCACAAGGAGTTAGACAATAACTGATCCCAGATAAGGGGGGTGCAAGAAAAAACAATTATTCTGCTGCTTTTAGTGGGGCCAGACATTATTTGTTTTTTGCTTAGTTTCTAATTATCCTGCTGCTTGGCATCTGAACCCTTGCTTGTGTGAGTTAAGTGTTAAGTTATAATTTACTCTTTCGTATTTTGAAGATGGCAGTAGGTGGTGGATCAGCAAAGCTCCACCAGCTCAGAGCATTTTTCAGGTCAAGTGTTGCCATTACTTATGCTTTTGTCTCCTATCACCGGAGGGAAATGTAAAGGTGAACTGTTAGTAATGTTTACATCTTCCACTACTTAACAAAACATGTAAAGCCTAGAAATGTTTTGTGGATGATATGTTGACACTAGAAATTGTTATAGATGTATTGTTTAGTTGGGATCCAGTTGCATTCCGTACTGCAGGGCTTAGCACTAGCACCCCCTGCTTTGGAGAAAGTCCTTCGGCATTATACACACTGCAGTACTCCTTGTGCAGGTATCAAGAGGAGGGGCAGTCAGCAGTCAATCAGCTCACAACAAAACTATAGCATACAGTATGTCAGTAGTTCCTGGAGGAGTTGCAGGAATCCCGCGGGATGGAGAAGCTATTCTCAGATTTTGTTGTGACTGGACAGGGATAGCAATCAGTCCTAAAACCATATAAAAGTAATAAACTAAAAGCCTGCAGAGTGATATGTCTGTAATTGTAGCACAGACAGGGACACATTATCTAGAATATTGAGCTTATTTGTCTGCATTGTTGCAGGTGTAATAATGCAAAAGCCCACTCTCTTTTATGATCACCAGAAAATGCCATATATGGAAAATATTGACTGGAAGGAGTAAGAGTTAAAAAGTACCTTCCATTCCTTTGCCTTATCTCCCCTCCACTCTTTCACTGTTATGCATTATTGACAGTTGAGTATACTTAATATAATAAAGTCCCAATATCTGGCTGCTTTAAGCTACAGTACACTGAAAATTCTGAAAAGCAGAAGTAAATCCAGATAAAAACACAGAAACATAAACAAGTACAAAGGTGAACATACATGGTTTGGTCAAATGCTTTGGATCAGTTACTGTACATTTCAGTTTACTGTTCACCAAACAAACAAACAGCTTCTGGACAGGAATCTGAAGAGAAACACTCTCACAAATCCAAAAACCAGAGTGCTAAAACTCAAATTCAAAGTGTGGAGCTATGGAAGTGTCCATAAGCAATGAATTAGGAAGATGTTGATGACTGAGAGCATCCAAAGGGTTGTTCCGAGTATATGAGTACATTTTCTTATTTAAAACTGAGAACATTACAAATGCATACAGCTTGTTTGTGTATTAAAAAGACAATCCATGGGTCCACAAAATCCTCCCATTCAGTGTCTATGGAGCAGTTTTAGACTTAATACTTGATGACTGACATTACAAGTTTTAAACATACTTCTCTGGTTTCTGGCTTTAATAGAAAATAGCTGTCATGTTCACAAATATTGATGGATCTGTCCTTGAACATGGAAATAACATACATGGAATTCTTAATTTAGGTGGTGTTCACCTTCGACTTGAAAAATTAAATTCAAAACTGTCCTACACATTCAAATTGTCTTTCTAAAGTGATTTAATTAACTAATGTGGTTTTCTCCTGCATTAAGCATTGATAAAGCCTTTAATTCTGCGTTACAAGAACACCAAAGGATACATTTTTATACAGCAGGAGTAAACAGAGCGAACATAATGACAATCCAATACAGGATAAGCATAAAAGTAAAACAAGAAACCAAATGAATTGCATTCAAGTTTTGACTGAATTTTGGTAATTTTGATTGCCAGAAGTCAGGAGAACAGGAGATGCCTTTTCTTTTCAGTGTGCTGCTGCCCTCTAGTGCTTCTCCACAGGAACTGTAACTTTGGGGATTTCTGAGCAAAGTCAAAACACTGATGCAAGAAAGGTTATTGGTGGGAAACTGCAGCAGTATCAGAAGTCTACAGGAATACTAACAAAGTTGTTGTTAGCCTAGACTACAGTTGATGTTTTTCTGAAGTGAAGCTTTATATTTATAAAACTACTGAGTGATATATGTATGTGTTTATGGCAAATGAGTCAACATTTTGTTATTTGATCAGTGGGGAAAACCTTTTTCTTGCATCACTTTTAATGGCCAAATTTAGGGTACATCTGTTATTCAGCACATAAAGCAAGCACCCACTGTTTCTCAACTGTGAATATACATTAATATATTAAATTAAAGTAAGTCACAGATGGCTGATGGGTTCAGATATTAAAGAATATAACAGGATTTGTTTTTTTTTATTTTTGGGGTATTTCAAAGTGAGAGGCCTATGTATGAGATGTATTCATTTTATTGAAGAGCATAATAAACAATACAAAACCAGCAACATAAGACAATAAGTAAAAAGGTTTGTTTGTAAAAGAACGCAGAAAGAATGGTGTGTTGAGTGTGGGAGTCCATGCGGGGTCTTATATGTTAAAAGAGGAACCTCTAGAGGGAGAAGTATAAAGAAAGGAGCAACTGTACCTTAGCAGCATCTCCATGCAACAAGCATCCTAGCAACAGTAAACTAAAAGGTTTCAATTTTCAATTGGCTTAGGTAAAAAAGTAACGGGTGCTGATAGAACATCCAATAATACATTGGTATTACTTCACCTATGTAAATTCCAAACTGAACTGCAACATGTGATGAGACAAGTAAATAAAAGGGACAATTTCAAGAAAACATTCAAATCCGTTGTCCTCTTGACTCTTAGTGTTTCCTCACTCTCTCACTCAAACATTTCAGAATGAAAGTGACAATAAAGTGATGACATTTGATGAAAATTAGATTTTCCATGAAATTATACAATCCTTTTTTATATAAATGCACTTTCCCCCCCATTACTTTTACTTTGTGGAAAACACTATCTTCAGTGACTGACTCATTGTGTACGTAAACAATCGACCAATAACGAATCATTCAGACAATGATCCAACCCTTCTCTCTATATACCATGAAAAAAATACCTTCCACTCCCTAACTACATTGGTTTAACCATTGAAGGATCTCTCCCTGCATGATGACCCAGCCTCACATCCTGTGTCCTGTTTGGGTTCTTAAACCTCGACTTGACTCGGGTTTGTTAAGTTTTACTAGTGTGCACAAATGCATACTGTGCATTTATGACGTGCATATTAGAAGTTGCCTCACTGTGTCATTAATATTGCAATTACAGCCAGCAGCAGGAAGGGGGGTATGTTATACAAGCTCAACACTGATATACCTCACCACAACAATGGCTTGTATAAGACAGGATGATGAAGATGCTTCCGGATATACATCTGCACTGCCTTTATGTTTAAGCCTGTCTGATCCTCCTTGCTTGGAGTGATGATGCTGTGGGTGTGATCAGGAGTGTGTGTTTTGATGTGGTAGATACCTTTTAATCTGTAAATTACCATGAACTGGTTTGGGTCGGATACCGTTCACATCTGCTCTCCAATGTGTTCACATAAGTCCATATACCTATTATTTAGATGATTCCATAACCAATTGTATTTATCTGCTACTGAATAGAAGGCCTAAAAATAAAAGCACATTGTTAGCACCTTATGATAGGCCTAATTCTGTCCATCCCTCACAACACTGAGTCACAAAGACCTACTTATTGTACACACTATGATTCTATGTGCAGACTGAGACAATATTTATTAGTGGGATAGTGCATCGTAATCCTTATTAGCTGTGATGCACCAGGACACTCAATTAGCTGTCATCAGAGGCTAAAAGGAGACGGAGGGGGAACACAAGTCATTATAGATTATTGACTTGTGTTCCCCCTCCGTCTCCTTTTGATCACTCTACCTAAAAACCGTCTAGGAAAGCCACAACAATGTGGTTTTCAGTTATGGTTTTTATCAAACTGGGTAAATAATGGGATGACAATTAACCGACATTTTATCACAGTTACACGTTACATCCAGTATCTCCCTCTCTCTTTCTCTCTCTGCACACACAGTCAGATATGAGCAACAAGGCCTAAAAATGGAACTGTTGATCCGCGTATCAATGTATCAGATCATCGATCGGTTTGGCTGTTTGTGTCTTACCGGAGAGCGAGAGCAGCAGCAGCGCCGCGCTCACCAGCTGAACGCCAGACCTCCTCTCCTGCGTGCGGGAAGACATTGTTTATCCTTATTATTTAAAAAAAATGACGCTTATATCCCTAGAAAAATAGAGCAATAAGTCTGCTCTTGGCGTGTGCGTTAAAATGCTAAAAACAGTAATTTTTTGTTTTGTTTAAGAGGCAGGACATGGCTGGCAGTGTCTGTAGCCTTACGACGGTCGATCTCATGGTTGTCGGTTAGTTG
Source organism: Etheostoma cragini (assembly GCF_013103735.1). Lineage (NCBI taxonomy): Eukaryota > Metazoa > Chordata > Actinopteri > Perciformes > Percidae > Etheostoma > Etheostoma cragini. The sequence continues at coordinate 17,777,610 of NC_048409.1, forward strand.
ACGTAAGTGGAGGAGGGAGGGCAGGACAGGAAGCTCACTGAAATTAAATTGAGGATATCTGCCAACAGCAACACGTAAGCTCAAAATGGAATAGAAAAAAATCAAATGGACGCATGCTGTAAATGGGTGACAACGTGAAACCTTGGGTAAATCAGTGGGAAAACCTAACAAATGTAGGCCTATTGTAGTTTTTCTTTCATGGCTCTGGTGGACAAACTATGTCATTTTGACTATGTTGTACAGTAACTTCCTTTTACTGTCACCTGACACAAAATACAATTTTAGGCCAATACATTACCTTGGCTGGTTTTAAAACAGTCTGTCTCTATGTGTCATAGCCATCATAGTCACCAAATGTCAACCAAACTGAACACTAAGAGGTATTTCCGAGCAACGTTTTAGACAGTCTCTCCTCCAACATCATCAAAGCACCAAATGAGTGAATGTTTTTTGGATAAATAGTCTTAAAACCCATCAACCACAGGTGTTAAAGATTTTGATGGTGGCCCAACTAGCGCACTATACGCCGATCTTCCTCTAATTTGTCACACATGTGTACTGTGCATGACAGCCACTACTATTCACAGGGTCATAAGGATAAGCAGGCCCTTCTTAGAGGAACCAGGCTGCCGTGCAGACAAACAAAAAAATAAGCAGAAACCATTCCGTGCTCCCTCCTTTAATCAATTCCTTCATCCATGCTTCCTGGGTTGGAGGCAGGAGGAGAAGAAGATACTGGGAAATAAAATAAACAAACACTAACTGGTCGTCACATGTTTCACCTTAGCGTCTGTGTTTTCAAATGTTACTTACTGGTACCACAGACAGGGTACATTTGGTGAAAAGAGGGAAATGAAGAGAGAGGGTGGAGGAAGACGGGGTAGGCTATGTGCGATGCAATGTCATTTTTCAGAAAACAATGGGTGATGTCAGAGTAGAGGAGAGGGAAGAGGAGAATAACAGAAAATGAGGAGTGAGGAAGAGGCACTTATGCTAAGACAGGGAGAGAGGGGAAGTAAGGCAAGAGGGCCACTTAGAAGAGTGGCTTGAACAAAAAGCCATTAGGAGTAGAAAGAGGAAGAGCAAGAACGTGGGCTGATTGCCAGTCTGTGTTCATATTGTCTAATCACATAGTCCACTTACTTTATCTACAGGCTCGGTCAGACCGTGTAGCTCATCTGTCTTTGTCTTGAGGAAGATCTTCTTTGAGGTTGATACTTCTACACTTTAGCTGGGGCTAATTCCTGGACTTGGGTTGTCAGTTTGTTTCGTTACTTTTTAACTGACACTTACTCCAAAAGGCAACAATTGTTGGAGCTAAATCCTGAATATTTCTCAATGTGTAAACTGTTACTTCACACATGTATTCAGTAGTCTGTATTGATTGATTACACATTTGTTTATAGAGCTGCACAATCTAATCAGTAAATACTTTTTGAATTAAAACAAACATTGGTAAAGTAAAGCAAATCAAAAGAATGACATAATAACTATTCTCTATTTCTCTGTCTCTCTGTCCTCTTTCTGCACAGAGAAGACACATTGTTATAAAGAATGCTCTTTTGTTGCTAGGCAGCAGCAGCAGGGATAATGTACGAGAGTGAATCACTGCTGTACTGACTGTTGCTTATTTGATGCAGAAGGTCAGAGGTAAGAGGTCTGTTAATGTAATAGTTTAAAAGATCTCACATAGGTGCAGGGTGAAAGGGTCTCTAGCTGTAAAAAATAAATGCACCATGGTACGTTTAAAAAAGAACCCTGCAAATTGAATGTTTTGTTGTGCTGACTGTTTTCATTGTCATATTAATAGATTGTTTTCTCTATTTTGGATCCACAGATTGTTTGCCAGCACCAGACTTATTTGATTGTGTTTTTTAAAGAAGATTTGTTTTCTTAGGATATGTGGTATAAGAAGATGATATAAATATATAAAATACATTGATTTGTTTCTTAGGATATATAAATAAGAATATATAGATATACATCTATATATTTATACATATATATATTATGTTGGGTAAGTAACTTGTTATGGTTATTATGTCTGACAGTCAGCTCATTAACCTGGCTTATAGTTGTTTTATGATAACCTCTGAAACACTGCTCTGATGATGACATCACAGAACCTTAGTTGAGGTTAGGTTAAAAATCATGCACCTAAAGGGGCATCTTAGCAATTAAACACACACTGAACTATGCCAATGTGCCAAAAATAAATATAATCAATTAATTAAAGCCAGTCAACCACTGCCGATAGGGTAGGTCCACTGATTAGCAAACTTAACCAGAGATTCTTTTGCTTGCACGCTCAAGCCAATCAATCATTACTAAGTTATAGCAAGCCAAAACATTTTGTAGCCATTTATTTAACATTGACATCATACACTAACTGCCAGTATCTCATCATGTGCTTTTGAAATATCACAACTTGTTCTGTAAAATCAAGCCTCTTAAAACTTAACCTAGTTTATCACAGTTACAGTAATTTTTGCAGAAACCTAAATTCAGAAATGTTAGACTTCAAAGGATCACAGAGAAGCAGCTGTATTTCCCATTAGTTTTGATCTCAGTAAGGCTAGACTGTCTGGTTTGGGCAGGATGAGAAGGCTCAGCTTGGCCTTGAAGGACCAACATTGGACAGCTTTCTTCAATCAATCACCTTGGCCCGGCTTTGGGACGCAGTAAGTACTGTGTATGATGTGAGCTATGATAAACTGTATATTTGTAGAACTCAGAGCCCACCTCTCTGCAAAGGCATATACAAGACAAAAACATCTATAACAGAAAACAAAGAGAATAATAATTTAGTTGTACCAATCATTCGCTTAAATTGTACATTGTCATTGTTTACTTTTCACCCATGCCTTTTCAAGTGATTGTGGAGTGATCAATCCCTCAGTGCTGACAAGCTATCACATGCCATAGTGTTTAAATATACTTGTTATGTCAATATAGCAATTTTACAAACATGGACAAAGACATGATTTAATACAAATTGTCAATAGAAGTCAATGTGAGATTATACGCAGTAAGTGTGAATAGTTTCCTGTTCAATTACACCTTAAATCTAGGGGTTGGGGATTGGTCACTCAGATACTGGGCTTTCACTGCTGAAAGAAAAGGAGCCGCCCGCCTGAGGAGCTGAGAGAATGGTTGAGACGAATGAGTAAAGAAAGTAGGAAGAGTGTTTTAGTGTAGCACTCTATATTTCTTGATACATCTTGAGATTTGTTTTTACCAGCATTTAGTCTAAGTTTCTCTAAATTTCGCAGAGGTCTGACATGGAGATTAAAACACACTTAATCTTAAGTAAGAGCAAATTAGACATGATTCTTTGAGTACGTTGTTAGTAAAATGAGCGAACATTAAAAGCACACCTGTAAACTTACTTCTCTGTGGATCCAGAAGAGGGTGCTGTGACTCCATGATTCACACAGAAATGCTTTGGAATAATGCTGTCATCATTTAAACATTAGGAAAGTGACTTCTTTCTGAACAAATCTACTCAACAAGGTTTCCTTGAGCTTATTAAGCACCAGTATCAGCATTAAAGTCAAAGATAAAAAGGGGGGGGGGGGATGTGTCATATTAGAGTTAGCTTACATACATTTTTATTGAAGTGGCAACTAGATGCATACATTAGGCTGACAGCATGTCATAGTTTCAATACTAAAGCACCTGTTAATGCTATTCTTTATTGGGGAGGGAGAAAATGAGAACGTTCCCCTCAACTTGCTATTGATGGTCTCTGCAATTATAAGCAAACATTTTTTAATATCCATCAATTTTTTCATTTGTTTTATAATTTTGAAAGTTTTCTAGAATAAAGCATGGATAGATGGACATCTTTCTATGGTCATAATTATCTTTCTACAATCTTCATCAAAAAATTCCCCTGAATATAGACATAGAAAGCCTAGGGGTGACAACAGAGAAGAAGGTATGATAGTACACTGATGGTCCTCCAGGTAAGATCAGAAGTCCACTGGTGTGCCACTGGGATACAAGCTCAGCTCAGTGTGATAGAATGTTTAATTGACAGCTCTGTCCTCCTGCATCCCTTTCTCATCTTGCCTTCCACACACGTCCGTCTTGTCCCTTGCTTCTGACACCCCAGACTCTTTGATCACTCTGCATGTTTGGACTGCACTGCACTGCAGAGAACTACTGAGGACTACAGCAAGAGGAGGAGAGAAAGAAAAGGAAAGGGGAGGATGGAGAGAAAACATTCTATCTCTTTGTTTTTCTCTCTGTGGCATCTTGCCTTGTGGGAGTGAAGCTCTTTGAAGGGAATTTGAGAGTTAAACACTGGTGTGTGCGTGCGTGCGTGCAGGAATCTGGGAGACCATGGCAGTCTCTCTCTCTTGTTGACTTCTAAAAGTCCTCCTGTAGCCTGAGACATTATGCTATAACATGTCCTCAGATAACCAAAAGATGAGAGGACAAAAAACGGGAAGGGAAGCAAGAGAGGAACAAATAGCAGTGAAGGGAGTGACAGAAAGAAAAGGCATTTGGGGAGAAAAAGTTACAAAAAGTACTAGAAGAATGAATCCATTAGAGCTGAACAAAGAGTACAAGTGAGATACGGTGCACAAGAGATAAAGACACATGAGAACAGAGGTGAGGGGGATAAGACAGAGGCAGAGAAATGTTAAAAGTATAAATGTTCAATGGGATAACAGGAAGAGATATCATTCATCTGTCAAGGTGACAACAAGTACAACTGCCAGTCTCGTTAACAGAAGATGCCACTGCTGATTTATTGACTTTGTCTTACTGAGTTCAAATTGTGGTTAGCTTGGTAATGTAACTAAAGGTGTTTGGTAACTAACAAAAGACTAACTTTAGAGCATTTTAGTTACAACAACAGTTGATTATCTAGCTAACAGCTGTCCATCAAATATATTAAAGCAATACCAAAGATTACCGCAGGTAGCAGCTCCGTAGTTTGAATGAGACAATTCCGCTTCCAACCTGTAGGGGGACCAAAGAGGAAAAGTGCTTTGGTGTTGCTTTAATCAAGTTCAGGTTATTCTTTATTTACTTATTTTGTGGCTGAGTTGACACTGAGACTTTGTGCCTTGTCCGCTTGATTCCTATGTCTTTACAGTAAGCCTATGTATAATCCTATCTGTTTATTTCTATTAATAATAGGTTTTAATTGGTAATAATATGCTTTAATTGGTGTCTGTCTTGTGTATCTGTATGTTTTCTGTTGTTGCTGTTGTATTTTATGGACCATGAGTCTAATAATAAAGGCTATCTATCTATATCTATTAGGTCTGTGTTATGTGCCGTACCATCACAAGGCTTAAATTCTTGTGACCTTCTGTCTGTGACAGATTTCGAGAACTATACCCTTAACAAATGGGATTTGATGTGGCAACAGGGTAATATGCAAGGTTCTCCTGCCTGGTTAAACAACATTTACTGCTGTCATCATGTGAGTGTTAGTTATTATATAGTATTTGCATTACTTTCAGTTGTCTCCTTGGCTCAACACATGGCTATAAGGTAATATACAATCTCTGCGTGTGTAAATGTTCAGAGATAATCATTGTGTGTGTTGGAAGTTTTGGGGTTGTCCTGGCATAATTAATAGTCCAGTCATTTTATGAATTGTAACAGAAGCAAACTCAACTGATTTTGTATTCTCAATATGTCCTAAGAAAGGAAAAAAATGCCCTGAAGAATCCCATTAGGGGAACGTTTTGAAAAGACCCAAATATAGCCTATTCATACGTCTCTTCATTCTTTTTCTCCCGTGAATAGGGTAAAGATTTTAACCTTTAGATATCACCATGAAGATTACTGAGTGGATTATATGCCCCAAGACAAACCACAAATGTATTGCAAGTTTTTTGAAAGTTTTTGTCAACATGGGCAAACGATGCATAATCTAATTATGTATGTGCTAAGTGGCATACATATCAAAACAGATGTAAACATTGGGTATAGCCAGGTGAAAATGTCTTGTTGAATCTTGTTGACGTGTTACAGTAAAACACTTAATGTTAAGGTCTGAATGAAGCCCATTTAGGCTACCCCTGTAACAATACTTGTTATCTATATAACTATATATTATATTATATTCAAAGGACAAATTTATCTGTAAAATTCTGTTTCTTATAGTATTCATTTCTATATGAAACCATTGTATATCCTGCACTTACTGCTATTGCACTTCTGGTTAGACCTAAACTGCATTTTGTTGCCTTGTACCTGTACCTGTGTAATGACAATAAAGTTGAATCTAATCTAATCTAATCTAATACATTGAGGCAGGAAGAAGTACTTTAAACCAGCCATTATTACTGTTTCTTGGGGATGAGTCTGAAGGAAGAACAGGGAACAGGAGACAAGGGTAAGGAGAATGCAGAAGACAAAAGGTAGGTCCTGTTCCCCACCTTTGCTGCTGTAGGCTATGTTTGGGTCTTTTTTTAAACTTTCCCCTAATGGGATTCCTCTGGGCTTTTATTCCTTACTCAGGACAAATTGAGTATACATAATCAGTTGAGTTTCCTTCTGTTGCAAATTTGCACTAGGTTGACCCCCATTTTGGCTTAAAATGACTTTATTGTAAGATCTTTTTTACAAAGAAAATATGCAAGGAAAGCACTACTGATTACACTGAGACTATGTACAACACATCCCGCCCAGATGTGGAAGCAAAGCTGAGGGATGGTAATACCTACCCACACCATGCACAATATGAAACCGTAAATACTTTATCCTTACACCAAACATGTCTGAGGCCGAACATAACAGAACAAGTATCTATAATCTCATGTTGCTATTATTGTTTTTTACAACATCAACCTTTTCAACCTAATTCTCATTCCTTTCCACTTTATGCATATTCCATAATTCCATAATTCCTCTTATGGCTGTATTTCTGTCTCTAATTAACAGTGTGGGTTCTTTTCTTTAAAGCTGGGTAGAGAAGGGGATAGAGGCTGTAATCAAATATGCAGCTCACCCTGTTTGTTCCCCATTCTTTTAAATCTGGCCCCAAAGTAGAGGGATATAATTACTTCTCTCTCATGTAGAGAGGGTAAAACCAGGACTCGGCAGCTTTGTCAGTTTAGCAGAGGAACTGTATAATCTCACATTTTGTGCACTTTGGTAACAGTGAAAAGGAAGGGCTTAATCTTATCAGTGGTGGGATTCCAGTAAGCCTAATTTGTGGTATTGTAAAACATCAAGGTAATCTAGTTGCTCTTACAAGGCTCTACAAGACACATTACACAGCAAGGACTCCAGCATTCATAATGAGGACTACCCAAAATAAGCAAATGAAAGAAAGAACAAAACTGTTTGATACACGCATGGTCTAAAGAAAGCTCTGCACTTGCCTTATGTGTACATTTACTGCATGCATACAGTATGCACAATAACTGGAGAAATAACCTCATACAGTCACATACAAATACACAGAAAAGGCCCACAGCCCATGTGGAGAGATTTGCAAATGAACCAAACTCTCGCTTTGAAAAACTCTGCATCTATCAAAGAGGTCTCAGCAGGAGTTGGCCAGCGCTCATCTGTTCATCTCTTTCTTTGCCTGCATCATCCTTCTTTATTCTTCTCCAGGTTTTTTTTTTCAACAAAATTCAAAGTGAAAGGACTTTAGAGGATAACATTCACAGCTTTGTTTGGAGATTAGTCAAGGAGAAGAAAGAAGATGTGTGTATGTGTGTGCGTCTGTGTGTGCGTGTGTGTGTGTGTGTGTGTGTGAGAACAAATATGCATATACTGGGCCCCTTTGTTGACAGCTGATGCATAGTTAATGTGATAATGACAAGCAGAGATGCAATTTGTTTCCTGGGGAGCCACATCATTCAGCTGGTGTGTGGGGTTAAAAGGTACGCAGCAAAGCAACATCAGCAAACTGGTAAAGCGTTATGTATTTACAGACAATCACACTGACGTCGCCATGGATTTTAGACTCAAGCAATATCACTTATCTCTGCCACAAATTTCAGCCACTCTTTTACTCCTCAAGTTTGGCCTAATCATCAGTCATGTTGTTATTGATTGTTAAAATCTGTCTTTCCTGCTCCACTAAAAATTGATCATAAGAGGTCACATACTTAATGCTTGTAGGCTTGAAAGGGAGCTCTGGAAATAATTTTTTTTGCAGTGGACTGCAACATAGTCGGCTTGTATTCACAGCAGAATGAAAAAGGACCAGAGCAGACTACAACGGACAGTTAGGACTGCAGAAAAGATCATCGGTTCCAACCTGCCCTCCGTTCATGACTTATGCTCTTCAAGAGTCAGGAAACGGGCAGGAACCATCACTACAGACCCATCTCACCAAGGACACAACCTGTTCCAGCTCCTCCCCTCTGGTAGGCGCTACAGAGTACTGTACGCCAAAACCAACGGATTCAGGAACAGTTTCTATCCACAAGCCATCTCTCTGATGAACAGCTGACCGTCAGTGTCAGGTTCAATTCTGGTCCATAACCCAGTAATCACTGTCTCTACAGCACCTGCTCACTGGTTCCACTTATTATTCCACTTATTTACTTATTTACTTATTCCACTTGCTAACTTATTATTTATTATTTAATATTTACTCATCATTCCGATTCTCACATCTCTCTTATTTGTTATTCATCGTTCTCATTTTCTATTTCAGAACTGTCCATAATGTTCATACTTGCACTATGCTCCATATTTAAATAATTTCTATTGAACTCTTTGTTCACTCATGCCTCTATATTGTTCTGTTGAGAGTATGAATATATTGTGTGTATATATTAGTGTGTATATTTCTTGTTTGGGTTGTTTTGTATGTGTAAGCACAGTGTGAGCAACAATGCTCCAAAGAAAATTTCCTTGTATGTGTCCTCATACCTGGCGAATAAAGCTGATTCTGATTCTGATTCTGATAAATAAAATAAAAAATATTGCTTTTCAAATAGATGGTAAAATGTGCTTTTTCTGGTAAACTCCTAAAGCCACGAGGAGACAGTGGAGATAGTGTAAAACAAAAAAGTAGTTCATTCAGAGAAGCTACAGTAAAATATGCAGAGATGCAGGGTCACCAAGTGTGCTAAGATCTGGTAAACAAATACACTTTTTATGGCGACATGGCAGAGTTAAACCGTATGGGGATGCTAAAAACAAGCTGATATTTTTATAGAAAAAATATGCGAGCACGTAACATTGCATAGCCACGAAATGGCTGAGTCAATCTGTGAAAAAAAGAAGAAAGTACATTAGATGCGAACTTCCTTAAAGCACAACAAGAACAGCTGTGCACCACTGAGAAGGCATAGTTGTGTATACTTTTCCTAAGTTAGCATGTGACAGGTCAGCTACTATTAATAGTCAAAAAGCTAAACCAAGAAAGGAGGATAATGGCGAGAGGAATACTTTCAACAGCTGGAAGTATTGTCATTATGTAAAGGCTTTGATTCGAGTGGGAACATCAATGAAATCCAACTTTTTTACTGTGAGCAGTGAGTTTTAAAGGAGGTTACAGCCTACATGTTGTGTGTGTTTTTCTTTTCTTTTTCTGTGGGGAAGGGGGGAAGCAAAAGTTATTAGGTAATATAACAAGTAATGTTACTAAGTACTCTTGATATTGAGTAATAAGTAAGGTAATATTATTACTTTTTTAAGTAATGCTAAGAGTTGTAGTCAGAAACACAAACATGCTCAGAAAAGAACATACACACATACATATACACACACACACACAGACACACACACACACACACACACACACACACACACACACACACACACACACACACAGACACACACACACCAGCATGGGTCAGGAAGTAATTAAAAAGTGCTCTCTTCTTTGAGTCACAAGGTTGCAGTTGTATGCAACCCTGAAAAATGCATAATGAGAAGCAAAGATAGTCAGTAAATAGCAATCTAACCTTCACTTGTCTTCTGTATTTCAACATTCTGTAAAACACCTCATTACCCTTCATCACACTTACAAATGTCACATGAAATGGTTCTTGCATGTGCTCATTATTCCACATTCATCTTTTCATTATCTGTCTTTTTCTCAAGAAGAGAACCATTCTTAGTATTTATTTAATTTCTCCGCCATATTCAGAAATACTTATGTAGCTAGAAAAGATGCAGGATGCCAGGATCTCTCCTTTTTGATGCTAATGCTTTGTTTTAACCACATAGAAATTGTGATGTTTTGCATTCATCTCGTTGCTATTTATAGGCCTTGATTATCTTTCTACATATATTTCTGTATTACTATTTGTTTGGTAATTAGCTTGATGTTTTGTTGTAAAGCACTCTTTACTTTAATTCCATCCGTCCATCTTCGTCCATCTTATCCAGTATTGGGTTGGGGGGGGGGGAGCAACACCAGTAGGGGACCCCAAACTTCTCTTTCCCGAGCCACATTAACCAGCTCCGACTAGGGGATCCCGAGGCGTTCCCAGGCCAGGTTGGAGATATAATCTCTCCACCTAGTCCTGGGTCTTCCCCAAGGCCTCCTCCCAGCTGGACATGCCTGGAACACCTCCCTAGGGGGACACCCATGTCCATAAATACTACAAACAGGATTGGTGTGAAAGAGCAGCCCTGGTGGAGACCAACCCTCACCTGTAACGAGTCTGACTTACCGCCGAGATCCCGGACACTGCTCTCGCTTTGGTCATACAGAGGTTGGATAGCCCTGAGAAGGGACCCCTTCCCCATACTCCCACGGCACCTCCCAAAGTATCTCACAGGGATCCAGATCCACAAAACACACGTAGACCAGTTGGGCTTACTCCCGGGCTCCCTCCAGGATTGTTGCAAGAGTGAAGCTATGATATATTGTTCCACAACCAGGACAGAATCCGCATTGTTCCTCTTCAACCCGAGGTTGGACCATTGACCCAACCCTCCTTTCCAGTACCTTGGAGTAGACTTTATCAGGGAGGCTAAGAAGTATTGGGCACACAACCTCTGGTCCCCCTTTTTGAAGATGGGTGAAGATAAGGTGCTCTGGTACCAAGTACACTTATGAGCATCCCTGTTTGAATATGTTTTTAACGTGGTGACTAGCCCAGAAGTTCAACAACAGACAACAACTCTGGTTTAGACCTCTAAATCACGCCGCTCCATGTGTCTCCATCATTGCCTATGTACGCGTTTAAGTATTGTATAGTACTGCCTAAATCTGTACTTTATTTAAAAAAATATGTATTTAGGCCTCTACAGTATATATAATTCTAAAATGCAGCCTTTGTTACTGTTACTGACTCATCTCTGGTACCTTACAGTTGGCCCTCACGTTTTCTCTAGCTTTGCCTTTTTCTTCTCACCAAGTTAACAAGACCATTGCTTATGACTAGATCCTTGGCTCGAGATCTGATAAACAGAGATCCTCCAGCGTGTTTGTATTCTTGCCTTTCCATAGCAGCACTGATAACATGGTCAAAGACGGATGGTAAGTGGGAAGGGACACACTGCAACACTCTTGGGAAAAGTGCTGGGCAAGTGTGTCCCACTTAGTGTTCTGCCAGAACAACTCTGACAGCATGTTAATGCTAGTGAGGCGACGGGTGCCAATACTCTACCCCATATTAAGGTTTTCCACTAGAGCAGATGCCATATGTTCCTTTCTGCCACAGCCACATGTCCCCTTCCCTTTCAGGTTCGTCTTAAAGGGACCTAGTGTAAATGAGGGAAAAATCAACAGATTTTTCCTCAGCTTTCTGTTGTTTATGTGTTGTCTATGTTCAAAAGCCAGCACAGTTGGGAAAAGAACAGTCTTGACAAAAATAAAAAATAATAAGAATAAACGTCACCATTCTTTTTCTCCTTCACAGTAAAATCACTCTGTTTTTACATTTATTCTAGCTTCCTAGTTTTGTTAAGGAATGAAAATCTTTGACATATGTTTCGATCCTTATTCATACTGAATGGATGAAACTTTTTCTGCTGGAATGTTTGTATACTGAATCAAGGGCAAGCGTGTGTGTGTGTGTGTGTGTGTGTGTGTGTGTGTGTGTGTGTACATAATAAGTAAAAAAAAAGAGTTTGCTGTAAAAAAAATCAAATCAATGTCTATCTAGCTTTTGTCTGTTTTTTTATGGAAGAGTGTGTAAGTGCAACAGAGAAAGTTAATTTTGTTTTGCACTCCTGCAGTTGTGCTTCTCTTTTAAGGCAAACTTCATCACACATTATGAACTTACATCAAATTATCAGTATTCATTGCCTGATCTAGCTTCACAGTGCTGTGGAGTAAGGTCTGGCTTCTCCAAACATGCATTCTGGGAATGCACCATGCAAAAGTAAACGCCACATAAAATATTCAATGAAGTTAACTGTCCACACAATACAGTAACGTGAGCTATTACAATTAGCTGGAGAAAATGTTATATGTAATTTGCTTTCACCAGTGTATCGTTGTGGGGACTTCGTCCACTACAATCCCTGTCCATTGGTCCCAAAACGTCCCAGTAAGACATATGCCAACAAGTAAATGCTGTAAGCTTATTCTTTGTAAATCTTTGCATTCATTCCCTGAAAGAACAGAGCAGGCCTGCCTTGTTGCGTGTTGTGTTTTGTTGCTAGCTCGTAGATTGTTGTTGTTTCCCGAAGCGAATGGAGTTTGAGAACGGCGAGACACAGAGAATGGAAGGTGAGGGACAGAATTGTACTTCCATTTATCCAGACTGAACTACCAGTAACACATCTGACTGCATGTCTGTTTCCATGCTCCACAGTCAGACAGTTGGTTATCAGTTTCAGACAAGAAAGAGAATACACACACAAATTACCAGATACAACATTTATTTTACTGCTAATCTCATTTGTGAGCACAGCACACAGTGAGACAGAAAAAAAGTACCTATTATCCAACAGCAAATTGCATCTTCAAAGGTTGACAACAACAAAGAACAAATGGGTGGCTTCACGGAGGGAGAATCAGGGATTTCAGGCACACACCACCACTAGCAATGTTTCTTTCTCCTAAAGAAGGCCAAAAATCAAAATATCATCATGTGTCCCACAAAGTACCACATATAAACTTTGACGAAACAAAACTTCAAAGGTCACTTGCATGCCCACACTGTCTAGTGCACAGGCCACCAACGTTTTCTACTAATAAAATACGGTGTGCTGTTCCAATTAATATCTCAACCTCTGGAAGCTCTTATGCAGCTGTAAACAATAAAACTAATGACGGCTGAATTTTTTTTTAGCTGACTCAGTTTCAGGGTCCTGGAATTATGCATGCTGGCTCACTGTCATACTGTCATGACTTGAATAGAACAGAGCCATCGTTAGTCTAATTAGTTACACCTGTGTTTTTCCAACAAGTCAAAATGGACTCACTTGTTTATTAGTGGCTTATTTTTGACAGGGTAGTGTTCTCTCAAATCACGCACGGTCATTATAGAGAGCCAAAGCCAGTACTTCCTACTTCCGGTCTATGGGACCTATCTTTTGAAAAACTATGAACGGGAGTCAGTGAGAGATAGTTATTATGCTAGATATGCTTTTCATAAATGAAGTGTGTAAATTTAAGAGATCATTTTGCATGTCAAGAGATAAACATAACATAAAGAAGTTGAACATTAGGTTTTGTGTAGTGAACTACACCGCTAGTTTAAACAATATATGTCACCAGAGAAATAAGGCTGTCTCCTCGACAGGCTTTTCCATCGTCTTCCAAGGCAGAAGTATCAAAAGAGGTGAAAACCATAAAAAAATGGGGTCATGTCGAGAGCTGCAGCTACTCAAAGGAAGTGGGGAAAAAAATGTGGTGCCGTCACGTAAGCAACTTGGACTTGTAGTCGGTCTTATTACGTATTGTCCCATAGCATTTTACTCAACTACTTTGCGACAAACTGTGAAATTCTTGACATGTAAAATATATATATATATATTTTTTAAACATCATATGTGTAATCAAAGGCACAAGTTGATTGGGAGCTTATGTTTATCCTACATTAACTCCATCTGAACCAAACTAACTTGCCCTGAGTTCCATGTGTATACAAGATTTATCCCGGCACCTTATAATGAAAAGAGGGATCACTTTGTTTACTCAATTTACCAACTTATTCGTCAGATTCAGTTTGGATTAGTCTTTATTTTTGTTGGGATGGATTTACTTGTCCCATCATTCTCTGTTTTGTTTACTCTGTGTCACACTCATGCACATTTCTCAATCTCTGTCTGTGTCAGTGTTAATCATTTTATTAGGAAGAATATTAGCAATCTTTTTTTGTCAAAGCATGGAGATAAATGCCACCTGTGCAATGAACCCCCGAACCCTTTCCTGTGAAATTTGTGTCAGTTTGTTTGTTTGTTTGTGCTAAATAAGTCACTTGTGGAAATACATTTAAAATATACAGTAGTGTTGAATTCAGATTAAATCCATTTAATGCCATCATTTTTGGGATTGTTGTAAAAATTCAAAGAGTATAGATTGAAGAATCTGTGTTTCAAACAATAGTTGGTCACCTTGTGTTGTTCAAGGCAGATGTAGTAACGTCTAGTACGTTTTGGAAATCCACTGAAGGCCTTCAAAGCACAACCCATTATCCACTTGCATCTCTCACTCACAATTCAGTGTCTCACTCTTCAACTGCACATTAACTTTGTCTCCTACATCATCCAGTGGGTATTACCATGTATATATTTATGACTGTTTATTTTTGTTGTCTCCCTCTATGCCTGGGCAAGCCCAGACTGCAAACCTTATCAAACATTCTGTCTGATCAAAATCTATGAATTATAGATGGAGGAACAAACAAATGTATGTGTAACTTGGTGTGTGTTTGTGAGAGAAAGGGAGAGAGAGAAGGGAAATAAACAGTAAATAAAGATTGTGGGATTGAGTCTGATCACGATTAATGAGTTATGATAATGAGAACAAACAATTGTTTGATAGTGGAAGAGGAAGCCCTGCAGATATTTTCAGTTGAATGCATGAGAAAGAGAGAAACAGAGGGAAAGTGTTTTGTGTACTTTCTTTGCTCTTAGCAAGTTGTATGATCCTTCTGTGTTGCATGTGTATGTGTTTTAATGTTTACATCTGCCTTCTCTAAGTCTGTGTGTGTGTGTTTATATTTACCTTTGTTTGTGTTAAAGCCACAGTCACCTGATCTTTTTTCCCCTTTTCAAATTATGGTGTTTCAACAAATTATCTGATCATCAGATGTATGTGTTTGTATAGCTCACAGAAAAATAACTAAATTTCTTTCTGTCAAAAAATGTTTCTGTTTTTTGTTGTTGTTGAAGATTTGCAAACTTTGCCTGCATAAAAAGACGCAGCACTGTCTGATTATGTAAAATTACTCTAAAAAAAAACAACGACTCACACATCCACGTCACTTTGTAAGTGAACAAATAAACGTAAATGTCAATGAACCATAAACAAGTTGGCATCTTGTATGAAAAAGACTAAGGGGTTTCTCTTTAAAATTCTCTCTAGTCAGGATGGAGCAACATTTCTCTTCTTAAACAGCTCAAGTCTGAATGCTGAATGCACAAGAGAGCTGAGTGATACGGTGAAAATAATATAATTGAAAACTCATATTTTTTTACACTAAATCATTTGTAAAATAGCCAAATTGATTGCTAGCATTATGCACGACATGATGAGACAAACCTTATGTAAAACAAAAAATCCATTAACTCAATTTGGTAGTTTTATAAAACTTGTTTGGAATTATTATTTTAGGCAACACAATAGTATATGACCATGTGCAGGATCTTCATATCTACCGTACAGTCCTCTTTGTCTTTTCTGGTAATACTTTGGTTTGAAAACCTAAACTTATCTTATGTTTCCGTGCTAAAATGATCATGTCTCCTCATCATTGTCATGTGTTATTATTTAGTTGTTTTTTTTTGGTCCTAATGATGCAGGACAAAAAACATTCACAACGTGGGATAAGTCATCTTAAATTGTAAAGTTTTACTCCATTAAAATGTTTTAATAACAAGATAAACAGCACGTAGGCAAATTGCATACCAACAAGAACAATAACAGATAAAGCTGCAAGTAGCGTTGGACGTGCCCTTGCTCCTCTGCGTGCGTCGGGGTTACTGGCGGACGCCGGTCCTTGCTGATTTGCTCCTGCAAATCGTCACCAATAAAAAGGGAACTCTCTGCTGAGTTCAATGATACCTCACACAAGGGTCTACCTTAAATGGTTCAAAAGCCATAAGAGTGGGCGTGATCTAAGTACATGGGCGTGGTTAAAGTAAAGGGGGCTTGCTCAGTAGCACATGTAGACCATACATTAAAAGTTTCTAGTAAATTGGATGATTTTTTTCACAAAAGGCGGAATTTCTGTTGCCAGCAGGAGCACTATGACCAAAAGTCAATTATGGCCTGTAGATGTCCTCAGGCCTGGACCCTCGTCAAACGTGAGACATTTTTCGGGCAGATATGACAATGTACGCTAAAATTACAACAACTTCTTTGTTCATAGATAATTGCTCACGCCCACACCCCATAGCGTTTCATCTGTGAAGTGTTGACATGTTAAGACCAAATTTTAAGTCCTAGAAGAAATCTCTAGGAGGAATTTGTTGAACTTTTAGGTATACTTCCTGATGCCACTAGGACTTTGAGCCAATAGCGCAAAACGCACAACATGTCTGCCCTGCCACGGACATGCCCTATGACAAAAAGTTTCTTTTAATAACTTTTCATCTTTAACATCTTAAGATGGTACGGATCAAATTCAAGTTGTTCGGATGACATCTCCAGGAGGAGTTTGTTAAAGTAAGGAATGTAGAAATGGCCAAAATTGCACTGATTTCGAACATTCTTAATGCAACTGCCAATTTTAGGTTTTTGAGTCTGTTGAGTTAAAAATTCCTTCAGTTTCAATAGGGCCTTCGCTTCTGTTGGCACTTGGGCCCCAACAAACACATGCACAGTATAGAGTGTCTCTTTTCACACGTCTTCAGCTCTTCATTGCAATTCTCCCTCTTTTTTTCATAATCAAAAGTAGTTAAATTATTTTGCCACAGAAGTAAGTACCATAAGTATTTTGTAGTTCAGATGACCCTTAAAAGACCCTGTTTAAAATGGTAAGTTGACAGTGGTTAAAGCTTTTGCTCCTCGTCAGCACTACGCTGTAATATTGTGCATGTGGTTTATCAGCGTCCTCTTTAAAAACCTACCCATGTCTGCCAAGGCTTACCTCCTCCCAGACACCTGGAAGGCCACCTGTCCATCGACCAGGTACAGAGCATCTCACCCCCCCACCCCCCACCCCAAACACACACACACACACACCTAACCTTGACAGTTTGATGTATTTGGAACATCATGTAGCTGCTGTTCACTTAGGAGAAAAACAGGCTAGCCTTCTGCTCAGCCAGGTAAAGTATTGATCCCCCCTCTTTTTCTCCACTTCTCTTTTGCATCTCTCTTGGCTGCTTCCAAAAAGCTTGAAATGGAATGTGCTTCGTGCACAGAATTTTTTTTTAATGAAGTGACTGACAGTAATCCTATTGTACTATCACTAAAAAGACTACGACAGATCGTAAACAAGCACTGTAGCCAAAAACAAAAAGTTGGTCTTGATAAACGAAGCCCTGGGGAAGGAGACTGCCAACCAGCAAAGAGTTAAACCAGAAGTGTGAATGATAGAAACTGGGTAGTAAAAATGACTATGAACATTGTTACAACAAAATGTCAAAAACATTTGGAGAACAAAGAATGCAAACATGAATAATTTAATACCAAACACAGATAGAAGGAGGAAACTAAATCAAGACAAATGAAAGGAAATCTCCTCACTTTGGGATCTCTTCTTGCTCAGGAGGAGATACAAGACGGCAGCTTGAAGCTTCCTGGAAAGAGGACAGCGTCAAGATGAGAGCATGCAAGAGGAAACCAAAGCCATGAATTTGATGGAGATGAAGTTGAAATGACAGAACATTTTAAGTTTTAGATTCAAATCCAGTGTGAGGCCCCACATGGCCTTCAGCCCATAAAAAATGCCAACACACTCCTAGCAAATGTGGACATTTGACTTTTTAATTATTCCTGCTCTTACTGGGCGTGTTTTTTTGCCCTGCAGATATTAAGCATTACTGACTGATAACAACAGTTCAATTCCTATTGTTGAATTATTTAGGAATAGATGCTCAGTAAATGTCTTTTTTTGTCTTTGTTTACCAACTGTGCACTTATTAGAAGAAATATTAATATTCACTTACCTTTCTGTCACCATGGATACCTGTTAGGACAGTTTCAACAGGTAACGCCTCTGCTGACAGATAACAGCCATCAGAGTACTTCCTAACCGGGTTGTGGGCTATGAGTACTACCTAACTGGGTTGTGGGCTATGCTGTATTGCATATTGATCTATAATACATGCTGCTGGCAAGGAGAGAGCAGAACTTGATGCCATAGAATGAGGGATGACGATAGAATTGACAACCCCAGCTTTCCTGACCTTCCTGTTTTGCATGCACAAATTCAATCACACTTTGAGAACATACCTGATCACGCTAAATTGAGTTACTGTAACTCACTTTGACAGGACTGCATAATGGAGCAGAGCTCATAAATTGATTGCTTGAAATATTGATAGATATTGAAATACTGCTGCTGTGGTGGGATCACCGAGGAAGGGGGATTGAGAGTGTAGCCTTACTGGTGCATACAACTTACATTCTTGTTTGCCTACACAAAGTCTTGTGTCACAGATAGATCAGCCTTTTAATATTGTGCTGCCCCGTGGTAACGTTTTTTTTAGGTGTATCAAGGTGAGTCCAGTGGAAGTATGAAAGACTCAAACTTCAGAACAGTATGAATGCATTTCAAGCAAACTCAATTTTCTGCTCTGAGGACTTTATTGTGAAAAGACCTCCGATGCATAGAACTGGCTACCAACAAAAGCAGACAATGAAAGGGGAAGAGGTCTTTGATTTTAGCTCAAGCAACCACGCATTGTTCAGCATTGTCTAACCTTGCCATCTCTGATGATCTGTGTTGAGTAAGAGATGGGAACTGCTGTTTACCAATGTAATGTGTTAAATATTAGCATACCTGACTCAGTGCTTAGTCAACTCTTAATCCGAATTTTAATCTTGCATGCGGGGAGTCATAAGTGTTGCCACTGTGATTGGATGTTTCATGATTAGGACCATGACTACATATATTTGGAGTCTAGCAACGTTTGGCAATATTAAGACGTTGTGCGCTTTCTTCAGAGGGATTGTTTGGATCTTTTATCGCAATCCTGATGCAATATTTCCAGTTGCCCGAGACCAAACTCAGCTGTGGTGGCATCCTCCTCTTGCACTCAGGCTCTCCTATCTGTGCTGAGCCAAGTGCAGAGAAAGTGTCCCCCCCCCCTTTGCTTGTGCATAGCTGTCTATTGTACCTCTATCTTGCAAATGTTACCGAGCAAAAACTGAAAGCACTAAAGCAGAACAATAATCTGTCACACACAGGAGTTGTACGTTTGAAACTTAAGCAGCATTTGATCTCAGAGTGAGACACATTTGTGGCTACTAAGAATGGCATCTTTAACATTTTTGCCAGTTTAAACAGAATCACAAAGCTGAGCTCAGGCATTATGAAGTTTTGAGTCGGTTTATCAAACTAGGAATGCAATAACAGTGGAGTAAGCAAGTTTTGAAAGGATTGAAGAGGAGACGTGTGGGACTCGGGGATATGTTGAAAAAAGAGTCAAAGAAAGTTCTTTAGACAGAGAGCAGTAGGGTCCATACAAGCTAAAAGAAAGATATTTTTGAAGGCAGGAAAAACGTAGGAGTGAAAGTCAAATTCAAGCAGTCTGTTTTGTAGTGCTGCAAAGGCATAAAACTGATGCAAGGCCTTGTAAAGTGGGCACGCACACATACATACACATGTATGCAAACCTACACAAAAAAAACATAGTTTTTATTTTTGTCCCTATCTTTAACAAAACGTTAAGCTTTAAGATCACTAAAGGAAATGTTACCCTCGGCAGCTTTTCGTGGGCCAATGATATCAAGTCGATACTAGATCAATGCATCTACCTACAACCCACCATGCAGGAACCACAGGAAGAACAATCAGTCCTATTCCCATTCTACACAAATGTTGATAACAACAGATGACTAAATGTGTTGCTAGCTGCTCAGGTCTGTGTGTCAGCAGATTCACCCTATGGAGGCTCCACATTATTTTGTAGGGAATGTGGTTTGAGTCACTGGCTTAACACATGGACCATGACACAACACTTGGTTCTTTCTTCTTGATGTACAGCATTGTTCTTTGAACAAAATTATAAACGCAACACTTTTGTTTTTGCCCTAATTTTTCATGAGCTGAACTCAAAGATCTAAGACTTTTTTATATACAAAAAAGGTTTATTTCTCTCAAAAGCTGCTCACAAATCATGGCAAATCAAGATGTTGATTAGACAGCATGATTATAGCACAGGTTTGCCTCAGGCTGGCCACAATGAACGAAAACTTAAAAAAGAAGTTGCTGTATATTGGCGGGACCTGAAACAAGTTGTCGTGTACACAAATCCAGAGCATTACAAACATGCTCAATGGGTGACATGTTTGGTGAGTATACTAGCCATGCAAGAGCTGGGATGTTTTCAGCTTCCAGGAATTGTGTACAGATTGCAACATGGGGCCGTGCATTATAATGCTGTAACGTGAGGTGATAGAGGTGAATGGCACAACAATGGGCCTCAGGATCTCATCACGGTAGCTCTGTGCATTCAAAATGTCATCAATAAAATGCATCTGTGTTTGTTGTCCATAACATACACCTGCCCATACGATAAACTCACCGCCACCATTGGCCACTCAATCCACAATGTTGAAAAATCGCTCACCCACAGGACGCCATAAACTCCGTCTGCCATTGGCCCTGTACAGTGTAAACTGGGATTCACCTTTGCAGAGAACACCTCTTCAAAGTACTAGACACCATCAAATTAAACATTTGCCAAATCGGTTACGACAAACAAATTGCAGTCAAGTGGAGACCCCGATGAGGATGACAAGCATGCTGTTTCTGACAGTTCTGACAGAAATTCTTTGGATATGCAAACTGATTGTTGCAGCAGCTGTTCAGGTGGCTTGTCTCAGATAATCTTGGAGGTGAAGATGCTGGATGTGGAGATCCTGGGGCAGTGTGGTTACAAGTGGTCTGTGGTTGGGAGGCCGGTTGGATGTACTGCCAAATTCTCTGAAACGTCTTTGGAGACGATGCATGGTAGAGAAATGAACATTCAGTTCACGGGCAACAGCTCTGGTGGACATCCCTGGAGTTAGCATGCAAATTGCATGCTCCCTCAAAACTTCAAAGACATCTTTGGCATTGTGCTGTGTGATGAGACTGCACATTTAAGAATGGCCTTTTATTGTGGTCAGCCTAAGGCACACCTGTGCAATAATCATGCTGTCTAATCAGCAAATTGATATGTCACACCTGTGAGGTGGTTGGATTATCTCGGCAAAGGAGAAGTATTGGAGAGAAATAAGCTTTTTTTTACATAAAAAAGTCCTAGATCGTTGAGTTCAAATCATGAAAAGTGGGGGCGAAAACAAAAGTGTTGCATTTATAATTTTGTTCAGTATATCTATCTGTCTCCAAATGCATTTTCAGATTTTGAGAAATCAAAAGGCTACACTTCAAATAGCACATACTGCAGTCCAAACCAACAACATATTTACTTGTGTGTGTTTTTTTAACCTTGAAACAAAAACTAGCATTCTGTATAAAAAAGAGGTTGTGCAAGTCACATGGTGTGTGTGTGTGTGTGTGTGTGTGTGTGTGTGTGTGTAGAGTAAATTACATATTTAAAAGTTCTGAAGCACAACACCGAACTAAAGGAGAAAAAGTCAGATTGCGGGTGTCGTCTGTTTACTAAAAGCCCCAGTTAAGATACCTCATCATGAGGTGAAGAGATTGAAACAGAGGAGAAGAAATCATAAAGACAAATGTCACACGCAGTCTGGGAAAATCTACTCAAGCTATTTGTGCTTTAATAACTCCACAAAGATATCTAAATACCATGCTCTAATTATGTTATCAACATATGCCTCTATCATAAAAGTGAGCTTGCCCTTTTCACTGTCTGTTATTCAAGCATAGACTAATCAAAAACTTGTTATGAATACATTGCTCCTCTTAAAAGTTGAGGCAAGCCTAGAAACTTTACTTGTGTTCACTTACGTTGTTCCCAAACATTTGCGAATAAAACAAGTGTTAGAGCTCTGCTTGTGGACCAACTAAAACATACATTACGCCCCCATAATACCATGTATTGGATAGAGCAAGTAGCAATTGTTTGTGCCAATTCATATATTTTCTGCTTTTCTACTTCTGCACGCCGCAACTTGTCACAACAATCACACCATAAAAACCCATATTATCAAACTTGTTTTTTTAAAGTATGGGGACCCTCGCTATATCTCAGGCTTTTTCTCTGATGGAAAGTTATACGTAGTCTCTCTGTTTTCTCACAATTTATCAAAGCCAGATGAGTTTACCAGTAAGTGAATGCTAACTGCATCAATAATGGCAGTGGTTGCTAAACTTTCCTTCTGAGATTTTTTTTATTTGAATAATATTTAGTACCAACATTTGAGCACAGGAACATGACCTCTCATATGCAGATATGGATGTCTGCCGGAGACCCACTGCTGCGTTTGGCCCCTGGGGAAAATAGGTGCTCGGTCAAGCATTAACCATCTCAAACCAATCTAATATGAACAGGCAGAGCACACAGATTCCTTAATGGCCTCTGCCACACAAATCATCTGCCGCAAAGGGCCCGGCAGACACCAAAAAAAGCCCCCTCAGATATGGCCTAGATCAAACCAAGGAGGTACCACATGAAACCACCTTGAAATCAAAAAGCACATCCCACGAACCATCAAATGCGGCCACAATATACAATATCATACAATTGATCTAGATTAAACGTGTGAGAGTACCACTTCAAACAGTTTCTGAACCAACTGTGCACATCCACAAAGTACAACCATCAGCATTCCAGACACTTTTTCTGCTGCTTGAGGTCCACCAGACACCCCTGAAGTACAGTACCCAAATACTATTATGAGTCACCTTCGGTACATAATGAAAGAACCACATGACACAAAAAAATTGTGAACATTCACAGAGCACAAGTGCACCATAATTTAGGTTGGCTCAAACATTGGCCAAACATAAGGGGTTGTCTTCCACCACATTATACAGATTTCAAATTAGAACATTCCTTCGATAGAGACACTTTCAACTATAGCTCAGTTAGGACTAATTACTTTTGAACCTGCTGGCATTTAGCTTCTGTGCCATGTCGCTGGTGTCTTTGGAAGCGGTACTTATGCTTGTGGCCTTTTCACTGCACTATGGCGCCTGTAGCATTCAGAGTGGTAATAATGATGGTTGTTTTCAGATTTCTCTTTCAGATTGACTTCTGTGGTGACATCTCTATAACAGTCAGATTGTAACACAATTCTACATTATGCTGCTCTTTTCATTGTGCTCCATTTCCATTGGTATGGAATGCTGATGGTTGTACTTTGTGGATGTGCACAGTTGGTTCAGATACTGTTTTAAGTGGTAGTCACATATAATCTAGGTTAATTGTAAGATATTTTATTTTGGGGCAGCATTTGAGGTTGTATGGCAGGCCCTTTGCAGCAGGTAATTTGTCTGGCATGGTGATTTTTGGGTTCGGTGGGATGTGCATTTTCATTTCAAGGTGGTTAGGGTTTATTACTGCTTCTCTTTCTAGTCATCAGATTAATTTACCATATAATCAATAATATAATAAATCTAGAGGGAAGCAGGGCAGTACAGCCCAACCAGGCTCCTCTCTTTACCCTGTCTCTCTTAGTTATGCTGTAATAGTTTTAGATTGCCGGGGGACTTCCTTCAACATACTGAGCTTCTCTCTCCTTTATCTTTCCAGTAAGGTGCATCCATGTCCCAGAAATGCTTGTTACTAACCTAGCACTGGGGAGTCATTCCCTGGAGTGCTTATGTTCTTTTTCCCATCAGCATGTTTCCTTGGATCAGGGAGGCTCCCAAAATCTTGGTTGCAGCTGTTACCGTGGTCCTGCTACACATCCTGCGATGTCCTGCTACGCGCTGCGGTGCCCTGCTACATCCTGCTGGGCCTTGTAAGGCCGTGCAGTGCCCTGTTATGCCATGAACTACTACCAACTACTATTTTTAGTAACTGTTCCATTATCCTTTAGTGCGACTGTTATTGCCACTCTTCATTTCAACCCCAACCTGCCCGTCAGACACCACCTATAAAGAGCCTGGGTCTGTCCCAGGTTTCTTCCTAAAAGGGAGTTTTTCCTCGCCACTGTCCCCCTGTTGCTTGCTCTGGAGGGAACTACAAGTACTGTGGGGTCCTTGTAATTTATAGAGTGTGGTCTAGACCTACTCTATCTGTAAAGTGTGTCGAGAGAACTCTTGTTGATAATGAAATGATAAGATAAATGCTGGCAGGGGCCGTTCAGAACTCTGTGTGATCTGCCTGTTCACATCAGATTGGTTTTAAATGGTACTTTTTAATGTTTGATCAAACACATTTGTTCAGCACTCTTTGAGACCCCCAGGGGCCAAGCGCAATAGTGAGTCTCCGGAAGCCATCCATATCGGCATATGAGAGGCTGTCTGACCTCCACCCTCCTGAGCTGAGGTGTCTCCACAGATATCAGTTGGCATATGACTGCTGTTATCACAGGGTGCCACCGGTCCCATATCATTCAATTCAAATCAGTTTTATTTATAGTATGAAATCATAGCATCAGTTATCTCGAGACACTAGAGTAGGTCTAGACCACACTCTAATATACATAGATACATAGATACTTACATACATTGGTGGGTGTGATGAACAGTGGCAATAACAGTTACAATAAAGACAATGGAGCAATGACTATAAATAGTAGTCGTAGTAGGTAATGGCACAGCAGAGCACTGCAGGGTGCCACAGGATGCAGTATGGCACAGCAGAGAATAGTAGGACGTAGCAGGACTACGGTGACAGCTGCAATCATGATTATTTGTTATTATTACAGTCCATGGCACAGCAGATAGAAGGCATATTTACTGTTGACTTCCGGTCCCTGGGCGGTCCTAAAAATGGCGCTGGTTTTAATGTGTGATGTCAGAGGACACCGATGTATACTTCATACGATTACAGTGTTCTGTGTCTATCGTTTTCTTTCTGTTTTTTTAACAACTGTATTGAATACTGTATTGATTACTAAGTGTTACTGTCATAAAGGAAATGTACAATGTTCATGTGAAGACATTATTTCTCACGTAGTAATAAGTAGCCTAATTTACTATTACAATTTCACCTCTTAAGTAAAAACTTTAAAGTAAAGGGTTTCCCGACCAATTGATAGTGGATGCAACAAACAAAACTTACCGAAATGCCTAAACACAACAATCCTTGACTAATTTCCCTTCTCTGCAAGGTGAGACCATTTATTTTTGTATTGTGTGCAAATGTTTACTGCCTGTTTGTGCTCACAAACAAGAGTTGTGTCTCAGTGTATGTGTGTGGTTGGGTGTTTGCAGGCGGCCATAAGACAGTGAGAAGCTGCCTGACAGACAGAGGGAGGCTGGGACAGTGACTGAGTGTAAGGCCTTTAAGCATTCAGCTTTCAATCCAATGTCAGTGTTGGGTGAGAGGATCTGTTCCACATGTGGCCTGCAGAGGTCCCTATTGTATAATGACTGTGGGTCAGATGTGGTAGGCAGTGGGTGGGTGCAGTGGTCAGGGCTGCTATGGCGTTAGTCTGATTTCTAGATTCTCTGGCAAAACATCACATTTTACAAATTTTGAAAAGTTAATTTTGTACTGTAGTGAGGCCATTTTTTTCTCTCCATATTTTGGTATTACTACAGACTACTATGCACTTAAGCCCAGTTCAAGGACATGTTCTTGGTTGAAAAGACCACATTAATTTAGTCAGCCGGCTCACGTGGAATGGATTATTATATCAATGTAGAATATGTACAGTTTTGAGCTTGGGTATAGGTTCCGACCTCATTACTCCACATAAGGAAGCATCGTGGTCAGCACAGCAGGGACTGGGGGATGATCACAATGACTTCCCCCCTTAGGAAAGGTACACTGAGACTCAACAGGTGGAGGTGGCACTTTGAAAAGCTATATGAACAACAGCAATTGTGGCAGCAGTATGACCAAGTGTCAGCATATACCACTGTTGACCACCACCAATCTCTTCTCCACATTACTTCTTGGATTTACATTGAACGTTTGGCATTGGACATGAATTGTGTATTACAGAATTATCCAATATGAACACAATTCCTTGTGTTACTAGGCTAGTCTATAAGGCATGTGTGATTTTAAAGTAAAAAAGGATGGAATGGAGGGAGAGACAGACTGTAAACTTTGGTATTGTTTGTGTGTGTGTGAGCATGCTTTATGAACAGTGACAGTGTGTGTACCTGTGAATACACTCCCTTCTGTTGCTTCCACTTTGATGACTACTGTGAGTTTTTTCTTACACCAATGTACGAGACTTGATACTGGAGACATGTAGGACCTGTGCTCACCCGAGTTACAGTTCAACTTAACCAGTTTGAAAGACAGACAAGGAGAGAGAAGAAAGAAAGACATTAGAGAGACAGTAAGTGACAGAGATGACATTAGATTATAGCGAGTGTGTTGGGAGCAGCATAAGAAGAGAAGCGAGAGATGGGAGACATGGTAACAGAAAGATGGAAATGACAGTGAGTAGAGCACTGAGAGTGGATACGCGGGATGGTTGAGGTGGAAATGTCTATCTGGTGACATGTGCATTAGCATCTCTCAGGGTAGGAAGGCCAAGACACTGAGTGGAGGTGACACAGTAAGATGTGTAGTGGCCAAGTAAAGCCCCATCAGCTACTCTCCAGTTACTTCTTCTTTCTCTCATGTAATCTGTCAGTGTTCCTCTTGCTGCATCCCCCTCATTTCATCTGTCATCCATACATTTCATTTCTCTCTCTGTCTCACTCTCAGAGGAATAAGCACCAGTCCATTAGGCCAAAACCGCATCCTCTTGCAAAGATTATTCTCAATGTGGTCTACAAAAACAAATCCAAAGTTTCCAGCTCTGTTGTTAACCATCAAACTCTTTATGCGTCATCTATGCTGTTTGTGTTTGTGTGTTTAAAACAACTTGATCCTCATTAAACTATGTAACTCCTAAATGTCCACCAAATGTTGTCAGAGCTGTGTGTTATTTTACTTTTGCTTCAATATCTTCAATAATTTAAAAGGACATAACTACGTTTTCTCTTTAAATTGATTTTATTACACAGTGGTGGTTTACTATGGGAACATATTAGAATGTTATGCAAAATATTTTCCTTTGGTAAGATCTTGATAGGAAGGTTCTGATTAGGTATGGATTGATTGGTATGTCCAAATAATGAACCACTGGTATTCAAAAGGCACTATGTTGAATTAGTGGCAACTTTTCCCCAATGCTCCAACTAAGGATCAGTGAGAGTGCTAAAAACAACACACACTGTATTGCACAAATGTGTATTTGAAATGACTTATCTTTCTACAAATGTGTGCTGTCAGAATAAAAAAAGACCAAAACTCATTAAATTAAGCAATTCCGTCCCTCAAGACGTGTTCAATAACAGTCGTGCTTCTTAAATAAAGCAGCAGAGATTATGTTCGTTAATGCTGATTGAATCTATCCATACACATATTTTTTAGATTAAAAGAAGAATGCTACATGAACAGCTAGATTGGCAGCAACGCCATTATTTTTTAATGAAACAGAATTCTAAACCCCTTTTTCTAATTACACAGCAATTATCCACATTGATTTTGTCTCCTTCAACAGCAAAGAAAAGAACAACAAAAAAGAAAAGAAGGAATACACATTAAAAATCTGGTTGAATCTGCAAAAGATAGGCAGTGGTCACTACAGCTGAAGTGGCTGCATGAGAGCTGTCACACTGCTGAACCGCTGTCAGTGGACTTTATGAGTAAAAATGTTGGTGTATGGTTGACTGTGTGTCCCAAGTGTTATTTACAGAACGGAGAAAGCTCCAGCACAGACAGAGCAACAGATGTCTGGGCAGCCTGAATTGGCCTCCCTGCCGGCCCGCAAACAGGCACCATATTGACAGTCTAAATTCAGCGTGACAATAGTCATAAAGATTTATAGACGGCACTTCACAGAACAATGCACATCTTTATTTGTACTGACTGCTTTGTATGTGTGTGTGTGTGTGTGTGTGTGTGTGTGTCTATGTGTGTGTTAGAGGGAGAAGTTTTTTCTGCTTTTAAAAAGTGAACTTGAAATCATTCCTGCTAAGTGCTGTATTTCTGTAACACAGAGACACACTATAAAAGGTCATTTTAAGCTCAGAGAGAAATTAAGACACACACGTGTAGTCAGGAAGGGAGATGAATACACAGAAGAAGTGGGAATCATGGATGGATTGCATTAATTTATTTTCCTCCCATTTCTCTTATTCCTTCCACCACAGCTGGAGAAGCAAATGTCAGTGAGGTGTTAATTGCTGATGCCTTGTCTCTGAAGCCCTGATCCACTTAAAGCACCGGAGCATGTCAATATGGGATGTGTGTGTGAACTCTGTGTGCTTGTCTGTTGGTTTGCAAGAGACATAGATGAGTAACTAAGTCTTTTGTAAAGTAAGTAGGACAAGTAAAAAGTAGTAAGGCAACAGGATTCAGTGACAAAATGTGATGCACATGGTCAAAGCTTGTGAAGAACACATTTTATTATACCTTTCAAATTAATCTCCTCCTTTTTCCTGTTTCCTTTCTGTACTCTCTGGCTCTCTCTGTCTCTTTTACATAGACTAACAGCTCTTTTTTCCATCTGACCCTGTGCAATATCAGCATAACACTGTTAGGTGATTACTCACAGAGGGAACGAGATGTAACCGGCTACAGAATATCATGCAGCACCACCTGATTAACAATCTGTCTGAGACGTTTTGTGCAGCAGCTGCTTTGCTCCAGTGGTTTTGGCTGCGGCCTCAGAGGACAGCGACGGGACAATGACTGGGGTCCAAGAGCACTAATGGAATCAGTCACTAGTCTGTGTGTGTGTGCTCGCAAGAGCGAGAGAGTAGTCGGAAGGACATCTCTTAAAGTTGAGCCCAAGGACTGACACTGAATGCTGGACAATTCAAGTCAATGAACAACACACTCAAACAGATATATACACTTTTTTCTCTTTCTCACCTCTCCTCCTGTTTGTATCTTACTGACTCAACACTCCCTCTTGTTCCTCTCTCTGTGGCTCCCTCGCAACCTCCTCCACTGTTCCCCTTCATGTGCAGGCATGATATGAGTGATGGTGAGCTGGGCCTGATGTGCTTCAGTCACACTTATATGTATTATAAAAGGCAAACTGTGTTTGTTTCAGTTTGAAATTTAACACATTTTCACATACTCCACTAAAAAAACTTTCCAAAGGTTCATGACTCTGCGAGAGGAAAGCGTAGACAGTGCGTTTTGGGGAAATATTGGTTGTGAAAGCTTTGCCTCTACCTTGGAATTCAGTACTGGGGAGAGAGAAAGAAACGGCAATATTGGCTGAGGGAGGCAGAGACAAAAAGCAGACAAATAGAGGCAAATGCAGAGAGACAAGGGAGAGGCAGAGAAGGAGCGTGACAGAGCATCTCTGTGTGCACATACAGCCACACAAGTGAGAGCGATAACGAAAGACAGAGATATGCAGAAAGAAAAACAGAAAGAAGCCAAAGAGGATACATTCTTCTTTGTCTCAATTACATGGCATACTTTATCTCACTGCCTGGATCCTCAAGCTCTAAGTCTACCGGGGATGATTTTTACCAATTTGTCCCAATGACTGGGTGAAACAGACGAAACGGCTCCTATTTGTTGTTGAAGTACTATTTTCATGTCAACGCTTCTTGTTCTGTTTTCTCGGGGTCTGTGATGTTATTGTTTTGTCGACACTTAGAGATAGGGAACTTTGCCCCCTCCGGAACTGTTCCAATTCCATATTCCCCGTTAGCTCATCAGTGTGTTTGTGTGTGTCTATGTCCACATGCATTTGTGTTTATTGATGTGTTTGAGAGATATACATTTCAAAATGGTCAGACAAAAACAGAGTTTGGAGATGGAAAACAGATAAACAACAGCAACAAATTTTCAAAGCATGTTCAAAAAATCATTTTCAGCAGTCAGTCAATGACCAGTTGACAGTGACTTAAAATCCATGGGCCAAGGTGATAATACTCAAATAAGTTAAGGTAGTCAAAAGCACAGATAGATCAAGATATGTGGGAGAAATCGGTGGAAGTAATGAATTACGATTTGTTACTGTAACAAAGTAAATTTTTTGTACTTTTTTAATATTTTCTTTTAAATCTGTAATTTTACTTTTACTTGAGTGTTTAATCACGAGAACTTGGCTTCAATTCAAGCACGCATTTGTAAGGATAAAAAAGGAGAAAGGAGATCAGCAAATTGTTACACTACTATATGTGTGTGTGTGTGTGTGTGTGTGTGTGTGTATGCTCCCCCTAACCTGACGTGCCAGAAGGATTGTTAACACAGAACTATCTGAGAAGCCATAATTGCAAACTACTTGGAAAAATATCATGTGTTGTTCACAGTTGTTGATTTGAACAAACAGTCACTGCTGTCACACGTGTGTGTTCTCTCATGTATTTACTGTACAACTGGATATTGATATACGCTGTCTTCCACTGCCTGTGTAAAAGTATAGAGCATTTAATCTTCTCTTTGATCAGTCTGGAGTGAAAAAGAAGAAAATAAATTTATGTCTGCAAGCCATCTTGCAGTCATAAATCAGGGCTTCCCAAAAGCTTCAGAAATGGGTCAATTAGGGGCTTTGTTTGTATGTAACGACATAAACTGGAAAAGTTGCTATATGACTGCAGGAAACTGTAATGGTTTGAAAGAAGTTATTTGATTGCATGACAAAAACAGATAAAAAAAACATACAAGAACGATCATTATTCAATTTGCCAGATTTGTCTGTCTGGATTGCGTCTGGTGTCACAAACATGTGTTTATGGAAGTCTCGTTCCTGTACAAAACATTGGCAGAAAGAGGCAGAAGTTTCAACCGGGTGAAAACAGGATTTAAGTGATGCCTTCTGCCCCTTTCTGGCCAACCGGTCAGTGCTGTCATCATCTGGGGATTGAGTGAGCAGTGACTGTCAGAGAAAAATAACAAGCACCTAGTTAGCTTTAGAGAGATATTGTGGTTTGATGTGTTCTTTTTTTTTTAGTGTCGTTTGCTGCTCTTTATTTTTCGCAGACCAGCTACCGCCTGACTGGAAGCTATATCTATAACTATTTTCCATGTATGCAAGAAACCTTTAGGAAAGGTAAACTACAGATAGACAGCAGTAGAATGGGGGCAAATGAGAACTAATAAACTATGATTTTACCATTGGCATGCACATGTGTATACCACATGATGCAACTTTTTTCTAACCCCTCTTTTTCAATCAAGAAAAGTGACAACAGTGCAATCAGTTGCTTCAACTCTGACATCTCATTGCTCTGTAATTGATTTGAACACCCACAGCCTTCCCTGAAATCCAATTGTCAACAGGAAACCTGCATTGGCCCAGTCATTCTTATCTGACTGAGAGTTCGACTAGGTGTGTGTATTGGCGTTTGTGTTTATGTGAGTTTGCTCATTAAGGTGTACATATTTGCATGTGTTTGACAATATGTGTCAAAGGGAGCTTGTCTGTGCATAAACGTGGTTATTGTCTATGTTGACCCTGAGGGTGAAGTGGTACTGAGTTGACAGATCAATTGCTCCGCTCTTGTGTGTGGTTGGTAACAGAGGGTAAATAATGTATAACACAATTATCATTTCACTCTTTTAAAAAAGAAATAACTCACAGAGACACATATGAAATCTTAATGCATTCGACTTGTCAGATAAGGCCTTGGTAACTTGCATATTTCATTGATTGTTGTTAAATTATGCACTTGTCAGTGGTAGGTAGTTTAACCTCAGATACATTGATAATACATGCTTTTGCATGTGTCACACTGAACTCCCAAAATGTACTCATGACCACATAGAGAGGAGCTGTATCAGGATATGTGTGTATGTCACTGAGTGAGCTAATAAACGTACCATTTTGTGGTTATTAATGCATGCAGGTATTTGTCTTGATGTAAATTTGTTGCATGTGTATGCACTCATTATGTGCATTTCAAAACACTGGACAAAATGGTTGGGGAACTGTTAACTGTGCTGTTCAATTATTTTGTTGAGATGGCGAAGATGACTCAGCATCAGTCTGCTTGCAACTCTTCTTCTGTAGGCAACTTTGGCTGCAATGTGCTAAGGTAGGCAACGTTACACGTGACACTAATATGTAAGCACTAGTCTTTTTCTCTTATTCATCTCATGTCAATTAATTAAAAACTGTGAGTTCATGTTTGTAGTTGTCACTTACCAGCAAGGAGAATTGCATGAATTAATCTTAGTCTTAATTACATTTTACAGTAGCAGTTAAAATTAGCTTGTAATTTACTGCATACATGTTACATTAGCTCATTTTTCAGTTGAACAAATGCAAAATATGATCAACGGCTATAACAAAGTAAACGCTACCAGCTAATGAGCTGCCACAGGCAGTATGATATGCAGTAAACTGCAACTGAGAAAGATTAAACAGTACGGTAGACACAGAAGCGTCAATCAACATATAAAAAGTCATAATAACACCGTTGATAAACACCAGCTAGCACAGTAAAGGTAGGTGTTAGTGTGTTAAATGGTCAACAGTTGTCAGTTACTACAAGATACTACACAGTGGACTTTAACTGTATGCTTAAATATACTTGTGATACAACTGTAATCTTACCAGGACAGGTTGCTTTTTCCTTCCGTCTGCAGTCTGGAAGCAACACCATCATCGGCAGCTGTTTGTTTGCCCTTCATGTGTTGAATATACTTGTGTGTGCAGTATATAGTAATTTTTGAATACATTTCATAGTAAAGATACATGTTTCATTAAAGTCTTTTTTAAAACATGTATACTTTACGAGTTATTAAAACAGATAGCATCTGAATATAATTATTCACTTAGAAGTTTCCTCCGTTCAGGTCACAATTTGATGGAAAATAGACATTGAAAAACAGTTTATGTTATATACACACGCCCAAGAACTTAATGACACAGGCAAACCAGTTAATTTAAAACATTTATTGTTAGAATGCCAATCTCTAATATAGCAAATAATCTATTCAACATCTCTCTTTGGCCACTGTCTCCCTGCTGCTCTTTTGCTTTGCCATCCGTGGTGACCGCCTACGTTTGTCCCTGTTAAAAGACAGTTAACACAAGAAAAATATGTGTACGTTGTGAATGGTATAAAACAACGTTATTACATGTACAAGTACTCAAACATGTTAGCCTTTCATTGAATGTTGCTGGTGAAGTTAACACGGTGCAGTGTTACCTCGCGTCTACAGATACAACTAGTGATAAACACACCAATTTTCTAAATCTCTGCTAACGTTACGTTTATAAAAAGAGATGAAAATACCACAAAGACAGCAACTTAGCTAGCTAACAGCCTAATGCTAAATGATAGGCCTAGTTTGCTAACGTTAACTTGGGGTGTATGTACATATTAGCGTCAATTGTACATTAACAGTTATTACAAAAGTACGGCACACACTAAAGATACTTACATTTAAATCATTATTTCACCATTAGCAATCCCTCTCGAATTCCCCCTTAGGTCCGCTCTTAAACTTTTTTTTTTAACGAGCCGGCCCGCGCAGACTTGTGGGTGATTTGGGACCGCAAAGGATACAGGTCTCAGGTCTCAGTCCTTGGAGGACTTCGGAGGATCCTCGACATTGGAACGGCCCCTTAACGGACGTCGTCCGCAAGGTGCTGAGCTCCTGTAACGTATGGCGCATCCGGAAGTAATAGTGGCTACACAGGTGTGTATTTTTGGCAATGTGTACTTTAAAATGTCCTTCTAAATCTGTGAGACGCAAAAATGGTTATTGCTGTTAGCAGCTAGGGTCATACATAAGCTATGACGCTAAGGTAGATGGATAATGATTTTGTATCTTTGCCGATGGTTGTAGATTGTTTATCGGTCAAGCGTGATGACCCCCGCCACGCTGAGAGAAGGGCGGTGGTATAGCGTAATTGACTGTAAAGCACGTTATATCATCCTGCTGTGTTTATGTTGATATGGTAATTGAACTCTTATTTTGTACGATTCTGCCGGAGGGGAGATACGTGTTAAATTCCAGGTGTGGCTATGTCTTTGTGCACAGGCTGCATACTGGAGTGAAAGTGAGTTTATGACTATTTTTCTTAAATTCATGTTGAGCTCATGTAAAAGTTAATTACAGTATCTTGAATGACTTAATGGTAGTTTGTAGTTCATATTCAGTAACTGGGAACTGTATTAATTGGCAAATGTATTTAATTGTGTTGCATTTATGATTTATTTAAAAAAAATTGTATTTAGGAAGCCATCCTCTACTGTTGTCTAGTAGCTCAAAAAATATTAAACGACCACAGTAAGAGCCCGGGTTAGGTTTTGCAAGGGAAAGTGTTTCAGCAACAGGTGTCATCCACAGAAGACATCTGTGGTTTCTTTGTTTTCACTGGTGATGTTGATTTGATCCAGAAAGTCAACAATAAGTATTGTGTTTCTGTTATCATTGTTAACAATTCACTCTCCCAAGATAAGATAATTAAAGCCGTGCCTCTGGTACAATCTGGGAATAAAAAAACTCACAAAATTTTTTTGTGTGTCTGGTCTCATATTTTTCTACCAGGTCACATATAGCCTACTATAATATTACTGTTCATGACAATTCCTATTTCCATCCATACTGCTATAAGATGATTTGTCGTCCATTATGAGCATGATCCTGGCATGAACATAGTTTTAATTGGTAAGTAAGGACACTTTTTTAATGCAAAGTTATCATTGTTTGAGATATGTGTTATAGTAACTTGAAATCAATTAAGACCATTATCTTTGCTATGGCAACTTGACATTACGCAAGGCAATACAACATGTCAATGTCTTTGTTATGACAACCTGACAACTAACCCTAGACAACCTGTCAAATATATTATAGCAGGCCTAATTATCAAACTTTATGTCTATTATCAAGCTTTATGTATTAACATGAGGCTCATGGTCAGTGTCCTCGCTAAGATTAAACACCTGTATGCCTATTTACCTCAAGACAGCACATCAGCAGCACAAGTAATGACATGTCCATGTCTTTAGATTAAGTGGTTAATGCTAAGCTAATGCAGCATGTCTAGGACAGTGCACTGGGCCCTAAATTGACTGAATGGTTGCACAGCTAGGTTTATCACACTGGAGAGACAAAGGGGGATGGCAATGGCCTGTGCAGCTCTTGGATTGATGCAGTGTCAGGATTGCCCCAAGGAGGTGTGGTTTCCTCCCATTTGTTTCTTCTGCACTCAACCACCTGAAGCACACAGTGTTCAAGGATACACTGGACAGTGAATGTGAATATGATATAAGACTGACATAAAAAAAAAAAAAATCCCTTCTTCAAATATCTTGGAGGACACCTCTATGGCTCAGGAATCAACAAAGAGACATGCATGAGCATCAATCAACAGTATCTTGCTAAATGGAGCAAAATCTCAAGAGCTAAAAATGTGTTTTGCACCGACCTTTACCCTAGTTCATGTACTTTCTAAATTATAGTACCTTGGATAATCACTTAATGTCCACAGCCAGGATTCTAAAAACATTATGAAAAACACTATACTGGCATGCTTCTAAGTCACCATGCCTTCTTTCAGATAATGAGGATGATGAAACAGTGCTACAATTTGAAACTGGTTAGTCAAATGTTGGTTAATTTAATATCTCTAGCCCTTTAACTTCTGTGATGAGGCATGGCTCTAGGGATTGCAGTGCTGGTTGGTCAATCAGTCTTTTGTCTACTTTGAACTAAAATATCTCAACAATTATTGGACGGGTTGCTGTACAATATTGTACATACATTCATGGTCCAGATTGCAAACAGCAGGTCAGTATTTTCAGTTTTCCATAGAAATATCTCAACATGTAATAGATTGGTCCAAAAGTTTGACATCCATGGTTTTCCAGCAATGCATTCTAATGTTTTTTGCAATCTTTTGGCTTTTCCTCTAGCGTTGATATTTGTGGTTTTGAGTGAAATGTTAAAAATAATATTTAAAGGATTAACACAGAAAAGACATTCATCTTCACCGCAGCATTTATACTAACCACTTTGGGGATCCTTAGATCCTCTTCCATGCTAACCTGCTAAACAAAGTTTGAAAAAATGGTAAACCTACCTGCTTAGCACACGCATGTTAGCGTTATCGTTACAAGCATGAACCATGTCGACATTAGCTAATGTCTCAATTTGATTTTGCAACGTTGCAATCCCTTTGATGCAAATTCAACCAATCACTGTGAATTCAGTGTGACTTTCAAGTTTAACCAATCACCACAACTTTACCGCAAATTTGACCAATAACCGGATTTTCTAGTGACTTCAACCAATCCCAGCAGTCCCACGTGCCAGTATGTGATTCTGAGAGCAGGAGTGGAAAAGGTTTGACGTCACACTTACGTTGCCAAATTCCTTTCTTGTTTCTAATGTGAAGACAAGACGTCTCACATTTACCAATAAAGCGTAGAGTGAAAGACCGTGCAAAACAATTCAGACCATCCTGCCTAACTTTAAACATTTTAACATCATTGTACACTATAACAAATTTTTACTCTAAATTTGCTGCAAGCTGCTGCTATTTCAATCCTGTCCGTTCTCGGCAGCAGGCGGGGTTGCTGAGTTTCTCCCGGAACAGACGCCCGCACACACACACATAAACACATATGGTGGATGCTGGAAAAAACGGGGTTGAGATGTACAGGATGACCTAAATTGAGGACAGCTACACTCATTATTGAATGTGCAAAGATATGTTAAAGTCCAACAAGTACCGTTACTTAATCAAACCGCATGAATTTGTGTCCCAGGCCACAATAGGAAATTATCTACCAATGTAAACATCAACAAGCCACTGACACACGTTCTCAAATTTGATACAATCAATAAATTGTTTTTTCTCCATTTTCATATTATACCAACATTTGCAGCATCCTTGGCCTTTTTGGTGAGGTTGCTAGGAAAACTCAGCCCAGAGTAATTTTACTTTTTTATTTTTGAAGAATTTTACCAAACATGTTTTGCAATTTCCACTGTCTCTCACAACTTCATTGCAACAAAAATACCAAAGACATCAACTTTTATTGCCAGTCTTTTCACAAAAGATCCCACAAAATCAGACATTTTGGGCTGCAGCAATCTAATAAAACTAAACGGCCGCAAAATCCAGGAGGGACTGCTCAGAGCACCGCCTAAGTACAGTCAAAGGAGGGTTTCAAATCACATAACACACACACTGCATATTACATACTGTATGCTGGGAATTCAAAAAGTAAACAAAGAAGAAATAAGTCCTAATACTCCATTGATTACATTGCTTCTAACGTCTATAATACCTATAGTATATTTAGTGACAAATCTGTCTAAATGCTTCTGCATGAAATTGACACTGGGTACGTATACGTGGCTACGTGGAGCCCTGCCCAGAAGCATGAATCCCATTTAACTACGTGTGCGTGTGTACTCATTCTTGATTAATGTCCTAATGATTACACAGGTACAGTTTGAATATGCTAGTTTAGCTTTAGTTCAGCAGTTTGGGAGTGACTATAAATGTTTGAAAAGCCTTGCAAGCAAAGTAAAACAAATTTGTGTTTGTTTAAGTGTGTTTGCTTGGTTGAGGGTTAATGCAAATTAGTGTTATCTCAGCATTTTTCTGAATATAGATCACCAAGCTAAACAGGGACATCAGCGGTTCTATTCATACGTCGGAACACAATCTCAATTACCCGCACTAGTGGGCATAATATGAATGGAGAATTTATGCAAATATTTTTAATGCACTGTTACCATAACTATCACCACCTCCTCTGTTTACACAGTAGGTGTGTATGTGTGTGCATGTCTTTATGTGTGGATGGTAAAGTTAAAAAGTCGTGGAAAATTCCTTTCTTATATCAAGATTGAATAACAATGAGATTTGCTGTGAGGGTAAAAGGTTTTGTAACGCATCTTGTCTCCAGTGATGTGTAGCTGAGCAGACCACTAAATCTTCTGAGGAGAAATTCAATGTCACAACAAACAAGACAAGATTTTTACGTTGGAACAAACATGAACCCAGAAGGAATGAGGAAAAATGAAAGAGAGGAAAAGACTAACAGAGAGATAAAACAAAAGAAAAGGATGGACACCAATCCTCTTGAGCCATTTAATCCTTGTGGTTCTCTGTAGAACAAAAGGGAAACCGGGGTGACAAGTTTGCTTAAACTGTTTCTCTGAAGATAAGTCAGTCTAAGAAGAAGATTGGGAACAAAATATTGGAAAAGGACAATTGCTGGCGGCCTCTTTAGGGATGACCCTCTTGTGTCTTCTCTGAAGATGCAGAGAAAGCTCTTGTCCCACTCCGGAATTACAACCTTGATTCAGTCAAAAGATGGCACTAGCGCCACACCTCTACACTTTAGCCTTTTATTTTACACTCAGAGAGAAAGTGGGGGGAACAGAAGAGAAGGAAGGAGATGAGCAAAACGATAGAGAAACTGATGCATGGAACACACTGACGAAAGGTATAAGGGGGAGGAATAAAGCGAGAAAGTCTGTGAGAGAGACAAAGAAACATGAGTGTTGTTGCTTAAGAGCCGGATTTAGCAGGTAGTGTAATTGATTTAGAATAGCAGAGTGAGCTAAACACGGGCCCGATGCTCAAGCGGCGGCTAGGAACTAATCTTCCACTGCCGGTGGGGAGAGAAGGATCCTTTTTTAGACTGCCGCTCCCCCTGGACTTCTTTCGAAAATGTGAAGTGACTCGAAACTCCTCATCTACAATATAGCCAAAGCAGTGAAGCGAGGAAGCGCATTCCTGCTGTCGCCATCACTTAGTTTGTTTGCTTCGGTTCGAGGACAGTAAGTGAAAGTGAAGAGAAGGAGGTGGAGATGATGCTCGTTCTGGCAGATGGAGTCCCTGATTGTTTTCCTCTGTCCTATGTCTTCCAGTTCCACTTCTACCTTGCAAAGTTGCAAATTGAGGAAAGTGGTGGATTTTATTACCTAACATTTCTGCTCAATCTAATCTTATTGTGGTTTGCATAATACCCTATGAAACACACACATGTTTATCATATTGTAAGTACGGAACTTTATCTACATAGCTACTGCAATTTTTACAATCGCCAATACATACCCGACTATCCAGGGATATCTATGAGGTTAGGTTTTGCTACAATAGATTTTTTTTAGTCAGCTTGTGCTATGTTTAACCTGTAAAGTTGAGTTTTGCTTACTCCAGCAGTTTGGTTCCTTTTGGTCCTCGTAAATGATTTCCCTGTGTATGATTTTTCTGTGCCTGTATTGAGTGAGGTGGTGGGTTTCTCCTGACCCTGCCCTCTTTTCCTCTATCCCGAGCCTCTACCCAAGACTGTGTCTCTGAGTTCTCCACACAAGTGTATCTTTCTCAGTTGCCTGCTTGAGCCTGTTAGTCTCAGCTCTTCACCCAAGCCCGTTACTGTCAGTTCAGTGCACGGGCAAACAACTCTCTGGCCATGACCGGCTTCCCTTGACTTGTTTTCTACTCTTCTTTTGCCCTGAGCTCCTGTAATTCCACCCCTGAACTCCTCCAGCATCTAGTTTCTCTGAAACGTTGTCTAGTACGTCTGGTCTTTCCCCATCCAAATTGCTGGTTCAGCTTGCTTGTCATTGTTGGGGCTATGGCATTTGGCTCCTCTTTGGTATTGTCTGTTTCCCCCACATTGGTCAGACCAAATGGCCTATACACTTCAAACATCTCCGGCCTGATATGTCCTCACTGACTTTTTACCTATTTATCATTTGATTTTACAGAAATAACATGATCAGCACACAATGTAGTCGAAAGGGGACATGACTGAGATAAATAAAGTGGCATCTGTGTTTGTGATGCTAGTAATGGCAGTTTAATGAGTGTCATAATGATAATCTAATTTTAAACAAAACATTCATTTGTGACTGTAGGGGTATTTTTTTCTCTTCCCCTTGTCTCCTCTTTCCCTAGCAATGTTGCAGCATTTTCAACTACTGATCCTGACATTTATCGTTATCTATTTTGTTTTCTCTCATAACTTATTCACCTTTAAAGCACCCAACTTGCATTTTCTTCATCAAATTTACTCTTATGCATTTACAACCAATCTGGTGTCCATCACCCCTTCCCCATGATCCCCCCAACTATTGGCAAATGGACCCTGTGAACTCACTTGATTTATTTTATTCACTCCACTCTCTGTTCCTCTATTTTCACTCTACATCTTTGACCCTTCCTTTATCCCAAAGTCTCAACGCTCTCTCACCTATTTTCTTAGTACCTGCACAACACTTGAAAGTCCAATTCCATGTCAAAAAGTTTAACAAATAGGCCTTTTAGTACACTCAGTGTCGGGAAACAAGCAACTGGCTGGGAGCTAGGAAATGTTTGAACACCATTTACTCAGGTGGCAGCTCAGTTGTCCCCAAACCTTTCGTTTGGGAACACCTACTTTTTGAAGGTCAATGTTTTCTCCCCTGCCCCCTGTGTTCATTTTCTTTTTTTGCCCTGAGCTGAAATACTCAACCTTTAGACATAAATCTAGGAAAACCAACTGATTTTTTTTTTCTTATATCTATTTCACTCAAGTTTTTTGTTTTTCTACTTCTGCTCTTGCTGTGTTCCTCTCTCACCAGTCTTCTCTCATGCTAACATTGTTATGCTTTTCTCTACTATCCATCCTTCTTCCTATTGTCACCTAATGTGGCTTCCACCCCACCCACATTCTCTCTTTTAACCCCCACTGTGTATTTTTGATCAAATACTAAATCATGCCATTATGACCTAAAGGCAGAGGATTACTGTGAAATATAGGTCAGTGCTATAGTATACATTACAAAATCACAAAAGTAATCAGTCTTACAGTACTTGATTTTACAGCTAGAAATAGGATGTTTAAAACAATCATTTTTTTAAGCTGCTGGGGCTAGCTTTCATTTATACTGGGCCATGCAGTAAAATTCCAGAACAGCCATATGTTATATTGAAATTCAATGTCTCTGTAAAATTGACTTCTAATCACTCAGGAAATAACAAATACAGTACATTTCTGTTTGTAAACCTCTTCTGTCCTCCCTTTGTTTTTCTGATCTCAGCTTCTCTCCTTCCCATTCTCATTGTCTTCATGGGGGACATTGATCGATGTGCTGCTCTAGCAGACTGTGACGAGATTAAGAAGCCTGGCCTTGGGGTGCTGTGTGTGTATGTGATGAACTCAGCTGTTGATTGTGTGGGGGTTGCACTTATTTGTGCGTGTGTGTGTGTATAGTGAAATGTACATATACTCCACTATTTGATGTTATCTTGACTGTGAGGAGTGTAAGATATGTTATTCTGAAGAGTGTTTTATGTTATTTTGTCTTTGTTAATTCTGAGTTTGGTGCTTGTGTGCATGTGCAAAAGTGTGTTTTCTAACTCAAAATAATGACTCTACTACTCAGTTTCTTGCTTCTCTTGAAGTGAACTGAGTCAAGAGTACAGTTTTGTCTCACAGTGTGCACACACATACACACATACTCATGCTTTCTCTGTTTGAACCAACTGTATTGATTGCTCTGCTATCAAAACTCCTGTTAGGAGTTTGCACAGCGCTTAGCTCATTGCTTTCACCCCTCTCAAACAACTGTTTAGCTTTTGTTTCTCTGGGCAGAGGTGAACATCAGTATTTATAAACACACACACTTTGTCCCCATATGTGCCCCTCATTGCCAAGTTAGAAAGTTAGATCACACACACACACACACACACACACACTCATTATTTATGAGAAAACCTTTTCACATAAATGTCTGTACATACTGTATATTATAGGAGGCCGCCTAGAAAATAATTCTTACCCACACACACTATCCTGAGCTGGCATATTCACCACTATACTCATACACACACTATTATAATCTTCTTACATGTTCGTATGAGAGGGTATAGTCGTGTATGTGAGAGTATAGTGGTGTATGTGTTTGAGAGAGAGAGTTTAGCTGTGTATGTGAGAGTACATTATTGTATGTGAGAGAGTATAGCAGTGTGTATGGGAGAGTATAGTAGTGTATGTGAGAGAGAAAGTATACTCATGTGTTAGTGAGTGTATAGTTGTGTGTGAGAGAGCATAGAAGTGTGTATGACAGAGTATAGTTGGAAGTTGAAAGGAAGTTGGTTTGATCAATCAGGAAGACTTTCTCACTTCCTCATTGGCTAAAGGGGCCACATTGAGTTATCATTTTCTGGTGGGCTTGCTGCTTTGAAAGTACAGCTAACACCAACTCAGAGGAACAAGGAACATTTAGATCAAGCAGCAGAAACTAAGGACAAAAGCATTCTTTCTGAGAATTTTGTTTAAAATAATACTACTTTAAACAAATGTTCACATGGTGAAAAACTAATTATCAAATTTTCTTTTAATATGGATGTAGATGGAAACCATAAACTGGTCAGGTTGGGAATGGTCTAATATGGATATGTTTGCAGCTTTAGTAGGACTTATTGTGCCTAAATAAAAATAGAGCATCAAGTTTTTGTGTTTTGTGTAGGTGTAGAGAATATTGGCTTTCCCCTGAGAATAGGCTGTGATCATGGCATGGAGAACACCGGGGTTGCCCAGTATATTCTGGAAAGAAGAGGGTTAAATAGAGATAGTGATATCACTGGACGCAGTGTTCACAACCTGAGGATTGAGTGGTTATGGCCAGAGTTAAACAGAGTTGTCTCTTTCTATTACAATGATCTCTTCTCCTCCATAAAAAATGAGGGCATACTGGACTCCACAAATGAACTGCACTTATTTTGTCTACACTACATCTACTTGCCAAGAGTTCAAAAGGCAACTGCAGTACTCAGGAATCAGTGGCACAACCACAGATTATCAACCCAGGGATCACAAACGCCTCTTCAACTGAGGCTGAGAGGTGTTCTCAACAGTGCAGAGGCAATGCAAAACACTTTATTTGGGAGTGACAACTCTGAAATGAATAAAGACCCACACACACAAACACACACACACACACACACACACACACACACACGCCCCAGTACATTTTGAGACTTCAAACAACGTTGTTAAACAGTCATGAACAGAATTCTGGAAACGGTATACCCACTAGCCAATGACAGTAACTATGGCATACAATTATTTTTGGGCCTTGTGAACTCTATTAGTGAGCAAGTTTGTTAGTGTCAAGGCAATTAGGACACTATTGGGAGGTTTATTAAAGGCCAGTGACAAATTCTACTCTGAAAAATTGAAAAATAGAATAAATAAATAAAATTATTTTTAGTTAAATGATTTGTCCATTGTCAATTGTTTAATAAACAAGACATTAATGTATTAGGAAATGGTATGTTATTGACAACAATTTCAGGCAACCGATTTTAATGATGTACTGTATGTTCAGGAGTTTTCTGAAGTCATTCCTGACCAAATACCTGAGTGTGTTTTAATGCAAAATCCATAGTTTCCTTAAAATCCTTGAAATTGTTCAGGTCTGGCAACTGCAGGCAGTTGGAGCATGTGTTTGCAGTGGGTAAATGATGGCCTTGTCTAAGGGGCAGCTCATGGAGAAAATCCACTGAAGGTCATGGGGAGAAGCCCAGGGGTGGAATTGCATTTTGCTCTCATCGCCTAGGCCAAGATGCCTAAGTTTCAAGGGTCCCTCTTACTCTGAAAAAGAAATTCACCAAAGAACACCAAAAAAGAAATTAAACCTAGCATGTAGAAAATGTTTTAAAAGGAGGGAA
This sequence comes from Etheostoma cragini, assembly GCF_013103735.1. Classification (NCBI taxonomy): domain Eukaryota; kingdom Metazoa; phylum Chordata; class Actinopteri; order Perciformes; family Percidae; genus Etheostoma; species Etheostoma cragini. The sequence goes on from NC_048409.1 coordinate 17,821,552, forward strand.
TGCCAAAGACAGACAGAGGATCATATGAAGAGAATGTGAAAATAGAGTGATCAAGGTTAACAAAATTACTTTGCAAAGGTAGCTGACATTTTGTGATGTATAAAAAATTACCTGAAGAATGTGCGGGACATTCACAAAGTCTTTTCTGGCTCTGTAGTGTGGCGTTACAAAATTTTAAAAACATTACAAAATAAGGTTTTTACTACAGTTGCTGCATTCGTCTGTAACATTGACTATTCAAAAACATAACTACCACTGCTATTAAAAGTTTGATCATTGATGTGGATGATTCACATCAGAATGCCAAAACCTAAACGGGAACTTCTATGATAATAATACCTTTTGTTAAACTTGACGGTGTCAATACGAAGGACAAAGTGCCTCAGGAAATGAATGTCACCCTCTGTAGATGGTTAATATTGCATGCAGCCCGGAATATTTACCACAAATGAAATATACACTCACTGTGACTGGCATGGGAAAAATGCAATTGTGTGAGCCTGACGTCCATGGGGCACGTGGCTCATCCACGGGGCACATGTGATGATCAATTGATCCGTGGATCATGTTTATATAAGTAAACAAGGAGTAGCCTATGAAAGGACTGCTCTGGCACTGCTTAAAGAAATTGCAAATTAGAAAATCCTGAGAGAGCGTGTATTCAGAGACCAAACTGATTTGCTGTCCCACAATGATGTTGATAAAGATGGTCAGTGGTGGAGCAGACTATAGGGCAGCCGAAAGGCCGTTAGCGCTGCCTGGATAAACTGGTGGCTGCTTTACAGCCCACAGAAGGTGTGTCGCATTTTGCTGGCATGCAGTGTGCTGCACAATGTGGCAAACAACCGTGGTGTGCCTCTGTGACAGCCCACAACAGAGATGGACGAACCCAGCCCGTGGCCACCGAACAGAAGGCCCAACGCAGAAGCCTTACAACTTTGGTTGGAGGTCGTAGATAGAATGTGAAAAGGCAAGACCAGATGCATTTTTTTTTACTTTTATTGTGTCACATGCCCTAGTCAGACCATCATTTATTTGTCTTATGTCCCTCAGTTTGTGGACTATTGCATTTTGTGACTGCAGCACAGCATTGGTGAGGACACGGCCAGTCTGGCGTCCCTCAGAAGTAAGTTTCTTCAAAGCATAAAAAGGCTCCACATAGCTAATCACCCTTCATCCTTTTCAATAGTTATGAATAATTAATAGGTGATTTGTTTGGAGTTTTATGTTTAGCAATCACACTGTCAGAACAGGTGTTACAACGCATAAATGGCAGTTTTCTCCAGTGGAATAAATAGCTTCAATTAGACAGTACTTTAGCTGACAGACTTTTTATTGTACTCATCTAATTGCTTCAGTTCCTTCTGTCTTTGTATTAACTCACAAATTGCCTTCACTTTCTACTTTCTAAAGACATTTTACACCATTGTTAGAAATAGTTTTTTAATCAAATGAACAATGTCATGCACAAGTCTCTATTACTACCTAATGTGTCACTGTTTTAAACTAATTAAATTGAAAATGTAATTGATCCCACCCGTTGCTAGCTGTGTAAAACTTTGGAAATTGGTTTCTGACAATTAGCTGTGGTTTTACTGTGACTAATCTTGGGAAGATGTGTAATATCATCTTTAACATCTACAAGATTTTGAACAAAACCTCAACGTGTCCCCAATAATGCTGCAGTTGTACCAGGGAAATTGTAACTTGAAAAGGTTTTTGGAAGCAGAAGAACCAAAGATGTAGGCTCAAGGAACCACTAATATTATTGCTGATGAAGTACAGTTCTGTATGTACGTAAGTTAGTGTATGCAAGTGGAGCTTTGCATGTGTCTGTCTGCAAAAAGAGCACGTTGATACAGATAAATCTTGGTGTGATGAAACAGCCCTCCCCTGATTATGGTGTCCCCTCATGAACCATTCTGGGCCTTATCGAAGCAATATTACACAAAAGGGGGTACTTTAAAGCCCACCCTCTTCCATTTTAAATACCAGTTAACATGTCAAAATGCACAGCCTTCTTCATGTTGATAGTCCTGCTGGCCCATGTACTTGACCGGGACATACAGATTTGATTTATTATCATCATTATTATTATTATTAGCAGTAGTAGTAGTATTTAAAATGGGGCTCATTACTTACAAGAGAGGATTCATTTGTGATATGTTACTTTCTATCAAGGCCAAGTTCAACTTCCCTCTGCCTGTTTTCTCTGCTGTTATGTATCCCGCCAGCTTGGCTGTAGAAAGGGAGCGGCAGTTGATCACTTACAGTGAAGCACTGGCTGTGAGGTGAGTCTAGTGGCAGGAGGCTAACAAGGTCCTGTTAAAAACAAGAGGGCTGGCGGTTGAACTCTGATAGCCCTGACCTTTTATACTGGAAGATATTTCATTAGAGTGTTATGAGATGTGCCTGTGCACTTGTGTGTGCCTGTGTGTGCGCTTGTACATCATGAAGGCATCTTGTCAGAAAGTGCTGTAAAATATGGTGTTACCGTTTCTACGGTAAGATTGACAGGCAAGTAAGCAGGGTGCAATTTGGCATCCGACTTTGAAGCAGCAGCTTGTACATCACGTGTGTGTGAGTGTGTGAGTGTGTGCCTCATTAGGGATTGGGTCTAAGGAGCGAGTTCTTCAGATCAAACATTTAGCTGAATCAACAACTGCTGAGCTCATCAGACACAGATACACACACACTCATGCATGCACACACACACTCATGCATACACACACACACTCATGCATACACACGCACACACACACACCATAAAACATTATAGCTATCTTTCACATCTTGATCCCTAAATCCAGGAGGCTTGTCAATGCCAAACAGAGCTTATGAAAAAAGCTTTTCAAGTCTTTGAAAGAAGTGCTGAAGTGCATTAGGTCCCGTCTGTGTGCATTCAAGTGTCTCTGTGTGTATATGCAACATACACATGAGGTCAATCCGTTTGTGTCCATTGTTTCTTCAAATTAGAAAATAAAATATGTTCAGTGCTATAGTGATCTTGCAGATTCCTTATTTTCACATATCCATTTTGAAGAGCCCCACATGCCTGGAATCATGACTCACATAACAGGCTGGCAGTTTATTTTAAACAAAATCAAACTTAACACTTTTATGTGAAGGCGCGTCAGGGCCTTTCCGGCGCCCTGCCAGTGGTATGTTGTTAACTGTTTCCAGGTCCATATATGTTTCCCCATACCTAAATCTAAACCAAACCCTGACCACGGAGGGGGTGCCAAGAGAAACATAATTTTAACAGAAGGAAAACATTATTCAACCAGGAAACAACTTCAATACAACGCCAGTTCTGAAAAAAGAAGGCCAAACCTGACGTAACCCACTTCAGCTATAAACTTAAATAACACAATTAATAAAAGAATAAAGCATAGTGTCAGCCTAACTAAGATATTGTATCTATGGCATTAAGCACACACAAACACACATACACACACACACACTATACCAAACGGAAGTTATGTAAAAGGAAAATGGATGACAACAAGATGACAAAACCCCATCAGAAGTTAGTTAATCAGAGATTCTGTTCGTCATACATATACTAGTATGTGTAAACGCAAGTACCCCAATCTGTTCACACACACAGACACACACACACACAGAATAGGTGGCCTTTTTGTGTGTTTTATGTCCTATTGATGAAAGGCTGTCTCTGGGCCTTGCTTCTGTCATATATCTGTTCTGGTGTTTTCCTACCACACATAACCATAAAAAACTAAAGGAAGAGCATTTATAGCCTTTGTAACTCAACAATTTCCCAACAACAAATAGGGTTATATGAGCAAATCTTAGTGGCAAACTGCTAGCTATGAATCCACACACATGCACGCACGTGCCCCCACATACACACGCACACATAACTCTTTTTAAATTCCTTCATCAAACGCCAAATCATATTTCTGTATATGTGTCAATAGGCTTGTTCGAGATAAACTGCGACTTGCCTGTAAAGTGGAGGAAAGCAGGCGGCAGCAGCCAGGGGCGGTGACAAAAATCCACTGCAAGGTCGGACAGTTTCCAGCCGTTTTCAGGAGCCTTCAGGCTGAACAGGAAGTCAAAGACACAACCACATTCTGTTAGGTCTGATTCCAATTAAATAAAATGTTATCCGACTCAAATTCAGATTATTTTAGATTAGAGTCACCTTCATTGTCATTGTGTGTAGTACAAGTACAAAAAAGACAAAATGTGGATTGCGTCCAACCAGAAATGCGAAAGAGTGCAATGTGATATTGTGGTATAGACAGTTGGTCCATAGGCAGGACAAGAAATATATTGCAGTGTATAAGAGCAGAATAAAAATGGCTATGTCATTTGAACCATGTATGAATAATCAGTTGTCACCGGGATGCAGAGCTAGAGTTCTGTAGCGTGACAGCCGCGGCAAAGAAGCTTCATCTAAACCTGCTGGTTCATGTGCGGAGGGACCTGAAACGTCTCCCACATGGGGGTGTGGTGAACAGTCTCTGGTTGGGTTGGGAACAGTCTTTGATGATGATGCGCTCCTTACGCAAGAATTGCTTACCCTGGGTGGCCTTGAGGAGGGGAGTAAGGAGCCGGCAATGCTTCGGGTCCAAGAGAGGTCCTCCCGTTGATGAGAATGGGTGTGTGTGTACCAGCTTTAGACTTCCACACAGCTTTAGAAGTCCACAATGAGCTCTTTGGTTGTCTTGGTGTTGAGAGCCTGGCTGTTGACAGTGCACCACGATGATAGGTGCTGGACTTCCTTCCTGTAGTCTCATCGTTGTTGCTGATGAGAACACTCACCGTAGTGTTGTCTGCAAACTTGACAATGGTGTTAGAGCCATGTACAGGTGTGCAGTCATAAGTGAAGATGGAGTAAAGGAGAGGGCTTAGCACACATTCCTGTGGTTGTTGGTGTTCAGGGTAATGGTTGAGGAGGTGTGATTATCTAACTTACAGTAACAGACTGAGTTCAGTTGGTTAGGAAGTCCAGCATTCAGTTACAGAGCAAGGAATTGATGCCCAGAGTTTGGTGATCAGTTTGGAGGGGGATGATGGTGTTGAATGGTGAACTAAAGTTAATGAACAGCATTCTCACTTAGGTGTTGCTATTGTCAAGGTGGGACAGAGCAAAAGGAAGTGCCGTAGAGATTACATCCTCTGTGCTCAGCTTGTACACGTCTCCAGTTGTTTTTATTATGACACATTAGCTGTTAAAACATCTGAACCCGAACAACACACAGATGATCTGTAATCTGAAAACAGATTTAGTCTCTCTGACTTCTAATCATAACTTTCAGATACACAACGTGGTTTGGATGGCATAAGCCTTTTAATCAGACCAATAGCAATCCCTCCAATTCCAAAACAATGAAATGTTTATGAAATTGAACTGTGAATGGCGATTAAATATAAAATACTGAATATGCACCAAGCAAAATAGTGCTAAAATACATCTTCAATACACATTAGAAGCTCGGTGTGACAGATGAAAGGCCAGCATGTCTTCACGGCTTTATTTAATGTCACTGCTTCCTGCTACTGTAGCTAAACTGACAAGCCTGCAGATGTTTCCGGAGGTTGGACATCAACTTTTTTGTTAATAGCATTTAATAGCACCGCTGGCAAACATTCTTTGCATTGCACAGTTTGAATGCTTCTCAGATTTTCATATGAAATGTTTTTGTATTTCCATCACTGGACCGCGCTTCTGTCCGTAGCCATAGTGGCAACTCTCAGACAACTTGAAAGGCAATTTAACAGACAGGTGGTGCTGCAAATTCAAACAGGAGAACCAATCAAAAGCATCAGAATAGCATCAAATTAAACTTCTGTGGCTGGAAATTGCAAAAATATTTCTTTAAAAACAATTACACTATTCAACATATAGCCTAGCTTTTTACACAAAATATTCAGATGTAACCCTGAATGTGATCTTGTGTGAAGGTAACTGTAAATGAATTACTCATGTTTTCCATTGTCACTCATGTAATGTCACTCATGTAATGGTAATGTTAACGGTATTTTTTAAATTGATAAATGACATAACACCGTTACCCCCACACTGGTAGTAGTTTAAGTCTTACCACAAATGGTAATAAAGACAACTTATTTCTTTGTTTGTTAAACTTTTCAAGTGATATATTCATATAGCTGCACATTTGGGGTGGTAGATATTAAAACGTTAATCTCATTAATGTGGTCCAGAAAGCAGTGATGATTACTGTCTTTATCTCTCTGTGTTACTTTAATTTCAGGATGATCAATTATTTTCTGTTTAGCAATGAGATAGTTTTACTTCAGTCACAGTGATGTAGAGATAATTGGCTGTGGCTCTATTATCGTCTTTTGTACTTTTGCGTGCTGATTAATTTCATAGATTTCTTTTTTTGCATTTCATGTAGTTTTCTACTTTGTTTAATACAACTAGTGAATTTCTGAAGCACCCACTGTTTCTTTTTATTTTTCTCTGGGTACTTGTCCTTCAACATCACTTGCTGTGGTTTTATTTTTTTATTTGACCTTTTCTACTCACCCAAATCTCCCATATTAACTTTTTTAAACAGTTTCCATCATCCTCTCTCTTCTGGATTTATCACCAGGTTCACTCAGGTGTGTCGGCCAGAACACCACTTAAGGCCAAATGAGTATGAAAAAAGAGCTGAGAGATGGTTCTTATTCTGTTTATTTCTTCCTCTTTCGTGTGTGTGTGTGTGTGTATGTGTGTGTGTGTGTGTGTGTGTGTGTGTGTGTGTGTGTGTGTGTGTAAGGGAGATGGTGTGTGTATGTGAGTAAGAGTGTGGTTTGTATACAGAGAGAAACAAAATACAAATAAATAAAGGAAACGTATACACTTATTCCCTACAAAGTTCTATACATTATCAAACGTAATATAAACATTAGTCAGAATATGACTATATAGCTTCTAAACCCCAATAATTTAAGCAGAGAAAAAGGATTCATACGCTTATATATGGGATTCTTAGAGATTTTCTTCCATCCGTTAAGTTACCGCTAACGTAGACATTTCTTGTTATCTATGACACACTTTAAAGCATCCAACTAACTAAACGGCTGGATGCTTTTATTGTGAAAACCGGGAATGGATGCTATTTTCCGTTCGAGTTGGCAAATCCTCAATGGAGAAGCCTTGATAGCAGAACACATAACAATATTTAATACCACTTACTTCTCATTTTACTCAACCACAAAGTACTCAACAATCATATCAACAAGTAGTAAAAGTATAAACATGTTTGAATACATTGTTACATATTTTGAGCCAGGGTACATTACTGTAACAAGCTTTCAAATGATCCATTTTTCAAATTTAGATACTGTTTCAAAATCCTATCATCTAATGTGAAACAATATGGCTATATCAGCTTTGCTTGGTCTATTCAAGCATATGGGAAGTGACATTAGCAAAAATATATCTGACTTGGATGTGGCCGGGGCTCGCTTGGGGGCTTCTGCAAGACGTACTAGAGAAACTTGCATAACATAATGCAATGGACCATTCTGTGTTCAACCTTTAGGGGGACCAAAGCGGGAAAGGTTCTTTAGTGTCGCTGTCTATGGATCCAAACCACCCTGACAGGACCTTCATCATCAGTCACTGCCCTTAATGCCGCACTGTTAGGAATTCTGTTAATCCTCAAGAGCTGTAAATGTTGGGCATATACAGTATACAGTGTTATATGTGCCTCTGTGTGTGTCTTGTTTTCTTTGCCATGGATGTTTGTGCAGCTACTACTTAAGCCTTGATAAATTGCATCCTTGCACAAAAGAGCATTTGGTTGTTAGTTAAAGTTTTGTCAGTTCAGGAAAACTGACAAACCCGACTTGTGTTGAATTTCGCCGCGACAAAGATGTAATGTTTGATCGATGATCGCGATCTAAAAACGTCATTGATTTTGGTGGTTTGCTTAATCTGTTGTTGCTGGAAGAGTTCAAAAACTGCTCACCAGACTAAATTGCCACTTATTTAAATGAAAAGAAGGTATCCAAGGTCTCTGCCGCAGCTGTCTTAGCTGATAAGTATATCCTCACACACAGAGACTCCTGCCAACGGTCTTTTGGACATGGTGTTTCTATGTCCAAATCTTTTCCTTTCCCAGTAAAACATGCTATCAGGGGTAGGTTAAGGCTAACAGTAAGGAGGTTGTGGACAAAAGAGACGGATTAGTCTGTTTTTACTGTAAAAGGCGTGGCCACACCATAAATTGTTTTGCCTTAAATAAACAGAATAGGTCTCCAAAGGCTGTAAATCTGATGAAAACAGAACTTTGCCAGAACAACAGTCTTTGCCTAAATGCTACACTTCAGTTAAAACTGATCTTGATGTGTATGCTCCATTTGTCATGAAAGGCTTTGTGTCGCTGTCAGGGGAGGACCCCAAAGTCCCTGTTACCATACTCAGGGATAGTGCAGCATCGCAGTCATTCTTGGAGGCATGCTGCCATTTTCAGATAAATCCTCTGTCAATTCTGAAGCTTTGGTTCAAGGCTTTGGTACGCAGTTTGTGGGTGTGCCGTTGCATGCTATTCACCTTGAGTGCAATTTCCCATTGAGAGGGTGTCTTTCATTTTGGGCAATGATTTTGCTGGAGGCAAAGTGCCATTAAATCCTGAATTAACTGCTGTTACCCTTTTTGACCTGGAGCAGAGGTTCCCAGAGGTGTTTTCAGTTTGTGCTATCACTCGTGAGATGTCTATGAGACAGAAGCAAGGTTTGCCTGATGACGGGGATGAGGTGGAATTGGCTGACAGTTTCATGGCTGATTCTAACTTTCTGGCTTCTTTGCCAGCAGTTCTCCCAATCCATCTACATTTGTTGCCACTCCTGGAGCGTTAAAGACCCTATTTCTAAAATGAGCATGTCACGGGAGCAGCTGATTATTGAACAAATACATAATTTGTCAGTAAGTTGAAGAAACTGAAGTTGAAGTTGAACATGAAGTTGAGAAACTATCCACTGGTTACTTTTTTAAGGACGGTGTCCTTGTGCGTAAATGGATACTGACGCATGTATCCGCGCAGGATGATTGGGGGGTGGTGACTCAAATTGTAGTTCCAAATACTCACCGGCATGAAATTCTCACAGGCTCTCATGATAAGCCTCTTGAAGGCCATTTAGGATTGAATAAAACATTTGATCAAGTTTTGCCATGTTTTTTTCTGTCCAGGGTCAAAACATGATGTGTGACAGCACTATGAAACATGTAATTTCTGTGAAATCTTGGGTAAGCTGAATCAGATCATTCCGGTTTATGCGTCTCCCGTAGTGATGGAACCATTTAAGCGAGTTGTTGGTCCCTTGCCACATATGAAATCAGGCAAAAAGTTTCTTATGACCATTATTTTTTTGGTAGCTCGGTTTCAGGAAGCCATTCCCATGGGTAAAATCACGGCTACAGACATTTTGAAAGCATTGATGACATTTTTCCGGAGTTTGCATAAGATAATACAAACTGACCAGTGTTCCACTTTACTGTCGAGGATTTTTGCACAAGCATTGAAGCAGGTATTGGCGTGGTATCAACTTGTGTAGTCCACTATTGAAAAGGAGGTGCTTGTACTCGTTTTGGCTTGCAAACACTTGATCATGATCTGGCACATTAAAGTTCAAGAAAATGTCTCGGCCAACACCTTGTAGTGCTGGTTTTAATCGGCCATTACGTGTTAATGATTTCCGCGTTCCACACCTGAGCATAATCAGTGCTGCAATGTAGAGTGGGGGAGGTGACAAAGGCACATGAGAGCACACCAGAAGCAAACTAGTGAGGAGTTTTCTACTCACCTTTTTTCTCCACAAGCAGATTTGTTTTTCCCAGCCTCCATGCACACTTAGGTGCTGGACTTTTATTGTTTTCAGTTTATTGTGTTAGTTTGGGCTGGAGATTACCGGTAGTTCAGTTGTTCCTATCTTTTGTTTATTCTAGGATTAGTTTACCCTTTCTAGGTAAATTAGGGGGAGAGACAGCCCATTGTGAGATTGTTTCTCTTTGTTTACTACTTTTGGTAATAGTTTTGCATTATTTAATACATAGTTTTGGTTAATTGTTAACCCTGTGTCTGGCATTTTTTTAATATGTTAAATCCTAGAGTTTCACCATTGAAGAAAAAATAAATTGATCTCTATATATATATATATGCAGAGAGCGAGTGACCCTGCCCGGGGGTAAGCCCAGGGCCCCCATATATATGTATACCAGGCTTCTGGTAAAGGACCCAAACTTGAGAATGACACATGCCACCCCACAAGGGGTGAGAGGGGGATTTGATTTATATATATATATATATATATATATATATATATATATATATATATATATATATATATATATATTCTCTTGGAATTCCTCTAATGCAGTAGGCTACTCACACACCTATGAGAGGCTTCCTTTTATGGTGCAAAAACTCCATCTGAAGGAAGGAAAAAAGAAACAATGACTTATTCATAAGGAGCTAAAGAAATTTGACATTGGAGCGAAAGTCTTCCTGCAGAAAATAATTAACTTTTAAACACAAACAGACACAGTAAGCCTTCTACTGACTGAAACAAAGGAAAAAAAATAATAGCAAAGGCAGTTAGACTTCATTATGCAGATTTCTGAATCGAGTGATATGCTGTAGAAAACAGGATTTAAATCCATCAAACGTACTGTATGTCCAACAAAGCTTCGTCTTTGTCTCTGATGTGGTTAGTTGGCTATTACCACTCGTCAGGCCTGTTTGTGTCCTTCCTATAATCCTACCTACTGATCATTCACTTTAGGATGCTAGCGCCTCCACGCCTAATTAATTCGTAAAGCATATTCTGCTGCCAAGTTCACATTTGTGTAAGTCAAAAAATGAAAACAGACAGAGCACGTGCTTTAAATCTGATAAATCTGAATTGCACATGTACCGAACATGCAACCTATTGACAGACCCACACAGAACTTTCTGCCTTATCCACATACCACATAAGAACAATTAAACTCAAACTACAACACACTTACCCAGAGCTCACACAAAGTGAGTATACCCCTCTAGTGTGAGTCGAGTGTTTGACTGATTATTTAAAGCAGGAGTGTCCAGGGTCACTGACTGCCATCTTCAGCCATCCTCTGTTATATTAATTCCTAATAAGATGTCATTTTCCCATGGTGCCATTCACCACTCTCCCACTGAGCACACTGATGAGATGTTTGACATTTTCTTCAGCCTTTGTGATTATAAATTGAGGATAATCTTATTTTTTGCAATTTCAAAATTTCCGCAGGGGTGTTGCTGCCAATTAATTAAGATCATCAACTCTCTCTTTCCACCAACTTACTCTCATCAGTCCCGAATTATCTATCGCAGGCTTCTCTATTTTCAATGTGTTTGTCTTCTTCAGTGGAAAATGTTGCGGTTCTCCCTGTCAAATCTAGCTTTGTTGTTTACATGTATCCTTCGTTCATCTCTTTCTCTCTGTCCCTCTCCTCATGACTGCTCTGTCTCATTTTTGGGAGGTAAGGATTGGAGAGACAATAAAAAGGGAGAAGGGAAGAAAATATGAAGGTGAGGCAGATAAGAGTAGGACAATATGACAATTATGGGGATGCGGTAATTAAGCAGTTCATGTTCTCTCTCTCAATTTAGACTCTCTTAATAATTGTGCTTAATGATTCTCTGCAATCTACGCTCTGATCCCATGACAATTAATAAGATTAACCTTGAGACACACAGAGATGGAGCAGATTACACAAAACTTTCCTTTTTTTTCTTTCCCTCTCTTTCTCTATTTCTCACTCACTCACTCACTCACTCACACAGACATAACCACATGAAAAATTTGCAAAAGCCATTGTTATAGATAGGTATTGCTGTATTATCATAATCAATATACTGCTGAAAAATAAAGTACATGCGTACATTTGCATACATGTATATAACGAAGTATACATACGTGTGTATACATGGGCCACAACACATATGGCTCTAAGGTTTTCCCTCCCTGGCAAACCTGAACCATATGTTGGCACCCTTTGGTTGAAATAACAACCTGGAATACGTCCATATTTCTTTTTATTTTTAATAATCTTTTCACTAGCCTATGATTACCCACATACAAGCAATATGCTGTCTTACCTTTTTTTTTTAAATAGCAACAACATACGAACAAAAAAGGTGGTCATCACACATTGGAAACATAGTGACCACCACATGTGAAAGTCAATAAAGCCTTACAGTGGGTGTTTTTCCAGTCAATAGCTAATGTTTTAAACTGCCTATAGCCAGTGACTACACAATGCATGTGCATGGATACTGTATGTTCATGTTACATCATCACCCCCACAGAGATTGGGGTATAAGGGCCTGATGTTCTGCAAGGATTTCTCACACCATATCACTGCCTACAATCGATTTTGTATACGTGTTCCACAATACATGTGTGCTTCGAATCAAAAAATGCAATATCAAATACATGAAGTTCTGAAAATTTGTAATAAAATAAAAGCAACTATAAAAAATATTCTATACTTAATGGGAATAGTGTAAGACTGCAATTAGAAAGAAAAGAATCAAAGAAATGTGTACTTGGTCAAATAACCTCAAATAATTTCTGTTCCTGATTCTGTTTTTTGTGTTTATTGCCTAAAAAGTGATCTAAACGGCGAGTGCAGCAGAAATATAAGCGTGGGAAAGAGGGGTTTTTGAAACACATAATAGTTGAAGGAGGAGAAACATTTTTGCCAACGTTTTGTGTGGTCCTATTGGAGCCAAACTGCGTGATACCAGGATGCAGCTTTTATTTCACTGCCGTCACATGCAAATTGCCACATAAGCATTGTCAATTGATGGTTTTTTGATTCCTGACCGACACACAGGTTGGAGGGTAGGCCTAAGTGGAATGAAGGATATGTGTGATGAATGATTAGACTATTTGGGTCAAGCATTTATGGAGCATTTTCAACTTCATGTAATCTCCACAGGGTTTAAGAAGACACCATATTGCACTTTCCTTTAGTAAGAAAAAAGACAAAGAAGAAAGAAAGTGTGCAAATGGAGGGAAGGAAGACAGCAGCTTGGAATCTAATCAAACCAAGGGCACTTTGCTGATTGCCTCTTCATAAACAAGAGAAAGAAAATTGGTTTGGTTTGTTTCTGTCATGAAGGCAAGAGACAATTGATACTAAAAATGCTTAAAATGTTGCCGAGGAGAAATGAAAGGATCTTAAAGTAAAATAACTAAATTACTCGTTCACAGACCACGATGGATTAATGGCGAATGGGTAATCTGTGGCGTCAATCCAATTCTCTTTTCTCGCCTCTTTCTCCAGTCCATTCCCTCCCTCCAGCAATTACAGAGCTTTTCTAAATCCATTTCCCTCCCCTTCTCTCTGCCTTTGACTCTTTCTGTCACTTCCTTATTCATGCAAAGATGCTAAAGGCCCAGAAAAGGGAAAGCCACCACATAATGGGTTTGCTTCCAAGACACGTTGACCACTGATGTAGGGATATACTATGCTCTATTTACTGCATTAGACACACCACATACACTTAAATAAGATATATTTCCCTTTGTGGATTTATTTCAAATGTTCAGAAAAATGTGTCAGTAAATCTGAGTGGGATTAAAGTGGTAAAATGGGTTCTTCTTAAACACATTTATTTACTTACATATTAGTCACCTCTGTCTGCAACATTTTCTCTGCAATTCAATATCTAGACCCCACTCTTGACAAAGTATTTTCAATAACGGCTTACCAACACGTACACGACTTGCTCAGATATTCAAAAGTCAGGTTTGTGTATTAGTGAGCATATTGGAGGTTTGAGAAGTCAACAGCGAGGCAATGAAGAGGAGATTGATGGCCTCTTGAGTACACCATGCTCAGCCAAGTGCAACAATCCAACAAATAACATTAGCAGCATTAGCGACGACAACAACCACCAACACCAGCGCAAGGACATTGTCTGCAACGCAAAGTGCAGCGCAAGCTAATTAAAACACAAGTAAATCAGAGCTTAATGAGTTGTAATTGTAGATAATTGCAGAGTTGTTGATGTATCATGTCTAATTGGCTTGTATTGCTGAGATAATGAGAAAAGTTTGATTACTTTATGCTAAACGTGTTAGCGAGGTAGCAGGTGTTGTTTCGAGGAGGTGTCACAAGCAATCCCATACCTCACATCTCAATCTCATCACTCAACCTCTACAGAGAAAGAGAGGGAATGGTCGTTCCCAAGTCTCTCATGTCCTCATTATACATGAGCTCATGGGACTGGCTTTGTTCCTCTTTTACTGTATAATTTACATTATCACAAGTGTTTTTATCTCATTATGTAAAATATAAAGCACAACATTGAATTATGTTTTATTCATGACATATGTTATTCTTACAAATGTTAATTTCTTTTATTGATTTTGAGATTGACAAATGGCAGGTGGTAGTCAGCTTCACAGCCAAACAGGAGACTGCTTCATGTACATGTTTGACCTTCTCTGTAGTATTGGTCCATATTGAGTTTATTCCCAGAATTTAATTAGCAACTTGGCACTTTCTTCTTTTTTGCTTTTGATCTCCTTTCATTGGAGAAATTGTCTCTTTGAAAAGAAAATATGAAGTATCTTAAAAAATTAAATATAGCTTGGTGCTTGGAATAGCTTTCAACATCTTTTGTTAAATAAAACTGCCATTGATCTTAAAGGCGGGGTTGGTGATTATTTCCAACATACAATTTTGTACACTGTATATTGTTTAAAATGGTCTTTAAAACACCAACAGCAATAAAATGCATGGGCTCTGTAAAAATGGACCGAAAAAGATCTGCAACTGTAGTTGCTGTAATCCTTTTAAAAAACGCCCACCAATCACTGCCTTGCGTTGTGAAGAACCAATGAAAGACCTCCTTGCTCAACTCCGTGTACTTCAGTCCTTCTGTGTATGAGCCTGAACTCAATGTGCATCTTTGCTGCATTGTTAACAGTAGACATGTTTGTTTTAAACATTTGGTAGGATAATATTATGTTTCCTTACCTGTGAATAAGACTTAAATGTAAAATTGCTGTCCTTGACTCTGCTTTGATGCATCGACACAGCGGTCTGTGTGTGGGTCGGAGCCCCGAGGGCATGACGTGGGGTTAGACGAGCCCAGAGGAGATGGGGCTTTCAAATCTTGCTAGCTTTTCAAAATTACCAACCTTCAAGTCCTCTGATTTGATTCCCACTTTAGCTGTTTATCAGGTTTCTGCTAGCCATTTAAAGCAGTTAGGACACATTTACTTTAAGCTTCAATGTTAACATGGATGGGCACAAAGCTGAGGACAAAAAAAAAGACAAAAGAAAAAATACGTAACAACGAAATTTAAACAAAGGGGCAATGTGAAGTTTGAGCAAATTAAACAAACAAATTAAAGTAAATGGAAAAAAATGCATATGTGTGTTCGTGCGCGTGAGCTTTTGTGTGTGTATGTGTCCTGAAGGAAATCACATCAATGTGTCTAGTCATGCAAGTGATTGGAATTAAAGTCAGATTATGTCCTCAGGATACAAAACCTGTCCAGGTTCACTGACCTGTATCTGCTTACGTGCAAGCGCGTGCATACAGACACAAACAGCCTTGACAGGCAGGTAGCAGAAAGATGAATTAGTTTACAAGTTTACAAGACTATGCTCAAAAAGAAAACGGTCCAGGTGAAACATTACAAATAAAAGAAAGTGTTTCACTGAAATTACTGCAATTTAGCTTGGGACATAATTTGAGTCCCCTTGAACTGAGCAAAAGGTTTTTCACCCACAATTATAACAATGTCGCCCAGAGTCACCCAGAGTAAGCAGGAATTACATTACTCTTCAGAGGACTAAGTTATTGTGAGAGGCTGGGGAGCTTTGTTTTACATGTGATCACTGCTATATGGTTTTATTGAAAGTGAGAGAGTGTGCGGATGTTGTTTAAAAGTGTATGATTGACATAGAATTATCTAGTTTAACTGGTCTTCTGTATAGTAACAGCAGTTTTTATTCACATTATTTGAAGACATTCCTATCAAGGTCAACATCTTGATCCCAATCGTGCATGTTAAAATAAGTTGTATTGAACAATCGTAAAAGTCACACACACACACCCACACACACACACACACACACACACACACACACACACACACACACACACACACACACACACACACACCTTTTTGTCAGGTGCTCATTCAGGTAGATCATGCAGTATCAGTGGCACACACCCTTTGGCCCAATCATTAGCACCCTGCTCTGATATCCAGACATGTTAACGTGCTAAGCTGCTGCATATTCAAAAGTAGAACAAGAATGATCTTCTTCAGCAAAAACAGGATTGGAGGTGATATTGATCCAAGACAAAGTGATCTTTCTGCTTATAGTGCTGGTCATCAGGCTTCTCTGGAGCCTTTGGGAGGAATATGTGGGCCCTGGCATTATTGCTTCTATCCAAGTCTTGCTGCACACCTTTAATAAAAACTACCTGGACTCTGATTCATTGATTGATACAGATGAGCACAGATAAAACAAATTTAGAAGACTTTTAAGAGATTGCAGAATCAATCCAGTACTCGTGAATATGCAAAGCTAAAAGAAAGTTTTCAAAGCTTATGCAGACTTGGACAGTGAATCAGTGATCAGTGAACCCCCCCGCCCCCTCTTGTTTGGTGCAAAATATTACCAATCCCAGCTTACCTTAAAACTTTCAGTGGCTTGTATCTAATATTGTAAAGCTGATTAGCTTGCTCTACTGCACTTACTGCACCCAGTCATGCTGTCACATCGTCACAACAGAAATAGCACACTGTAATGGTGTGGTAGGGGATGCAAATGATGGCAAAGGAAACATAGCACCGCAACAAATGAGCGTAAAGGACACGGTGGAGATGGATAAAAATGGAGAGCCATTTTTTTTTCTCCTCGCCCACCCTCTCTCGCTGCCATCCCATCCTTCTCTACTCTTTTGCCTCCCTGCTTGGTTGGGTAATTGGATTTCAGTGGTAAGCCAGGGGTCTGCTCTCTTAGAACTTTCTGAAAGGTCAAAGGTGGCAGTGCAACACTGTGTCACAGCTAATCTGTCCCTGGACAGCTCAGGGAAAGTCAGGTAGAAACGACACTGTGTGTGTGTGTGTGTGTGCGTGTGCGTGCATGTGTGCGTGCGCAACAGAGTGAGTACCTAGAAAATGTTGTGTGAATGTGTGTGGCAGGTAAGGGTCATCCTCCTTGTGCAGTCTCAGTATTGGTGAATGGCAAGAGGGAAGAAGCAAGGGAGGGGAGACAGAAACAGAAATTCTGCCTCAGTCATTTATTAGGAGGTGACCCTGAAGAAGCGCCTCTCCACGGAATGTAGGAGGCAGGAAATACACACACACACATACACACACACACATACACACACACACACACACACACAAACACACACACACACAAACCACTAAGCATCACCTCCACACTTACTTAGTTACTTACTTTTTCAGGTAACAGGTAACACTCACAGTCACATGAGAGGTGCCCTTTGGAAACTTTAACCTTTCCTTTTTGAAGCTCTGACTTGAAGTTTATTCATCTCGAACAGTTTGTTTTTGAGGAAAGTGATTCCTTTGGGCAGATGAGAGAGTAGTTAGGCAGGTTAGTCATCTGCATACCTTCAACCCAGGGAGTGCTTTACAGTTTATACTATCACAACTCTGGTCTTATGCTGCAACACAGTTTGGATGAGTGTTGGATATTAGCTATTAGGTATTGGACAGCACAAAGAGGAGTCTGTAACGACAGGTTGGCAAAACCTACAAGATTCCCCAGCTTGAGCTTTTAGCAATGTGGGTGCTGTGGGAACATTTTAATGAGACATATGGCCTGACATCGGCTAATCTGTTAATGGGACCCAGGGAGATGTTACGGTAACTGTAGCATGTTTTAGGTTGCAATGAAAGCGATTTCTGTTGTTTTTGTACAGTTTTGACATGTTTCCTGTCTATTTACAGAATGTAAGCTGGTGTTGTGTAAAAAATGCAAGGGGCCTTGCTGTATGGTAATTTGAAAAGACGCATTGTCGACCCAATTCCAAAAGGTTTGATCCTTAGACCACTGCCCCGAGATTTGTTTTGGTGTGTGTGTGTGTGTGTGTGTGTGTGTGTGTGTGTGTGTGTGTGTGTGTGTGTGTGTGTTTGTGTGTGTGTGTGTGCGTGTGTGTGTTTTTGTGTGCCTTATTAGAAACTGAGTGGAATATTTTGGAAAGCCCATGAGATTTAGCATACTAATAATGACCACCATCCAGAGGTGAAGAGACACAATTTTGGGCTAGGGAGGGTGATAGTGAGAGAAGAGAGCGTGAAGTAAGAGAAATGAGCAGAATAGCAGAGGAAAGGATCAGCAGAGGAAGTGTTTACTTATGCTGAGTCACACCAGGATGAACCTCAAGAGTAAGAGCCATCGTCCACATGACACTTTCTCATAATCCATTTCTGTTATTCTTTGGTGTCAAAACATCCTCAATGCTTATCATTACATTACATTTACCTAGATACTAAAAACTATTTTTCACTTTATATCGTCTTGTGAGAACTTGGTGAAAACAGGAAGGGCAGAGGGAGATAAAGAAAGATAACACAAACACAAAGATCCATACCATAATGGCACATGATGAATGAATGGATCACTGAGCCATGCACTCACTAGACACAGACAAATCTTATTCACCCGACAAGGAGACGTGGATGTAATGTTTCTGTTTCTGAATATTAAAGCAAGAAGCGGATAAAATAAAGATGACAAGTTGTTGAGTGGAGCAGTCACTGAGTCTGCTTTATTCTGACTGATTGCTTCGCACCCACGATTGCTCACAGATGCAAGAGCTTTTGCGCTCGGCACAGTAATATAAAGAATTGTTCATGCCCCACTGAGCAAGCGTGCATTCTAAGCGCTTGTAATGCAGCTACATACAGTACAGGCATGCAGACACTAATTGTTTGTCACACTGAAGGACTCTGGTGCTCATAGCAGTTAAACAGAAAAGAACGCAGAGAAGGCAGAGAAAGATGACTGCCTCTAAAATAACATAAGGGAGTGTAGCAGACAAGAGGGCATGTTGGGACATAAAGCTGAGATATGAGACAACTTATTGCTGGCCTTGCTTTAACTCCCAGCTTCTGTTTTCACTGCAGTGGTGCTGGATTCTTGTAGTAAGTCATTATAAACAAAGCAGCGTAAAAGGAAAGTTTTATCATTTGAAGAATGGCACAATGGCCTGGTGGTTACAGAGACAACTTGAAGTTTAGTCAACCACAGAAGTGCTCTTAACATACTGGCCATATTTGGAATAAAACAATGTCACAGCATGTGCCATGAGTTTAACAAGTTGAGTGTGTTCTTTGCAGTTTGCAGCAAAAACACAACTGCCGACTTCCAACATCTTGCATGCCGAACGTTGCAGCCGAGTTAGCCTCATGTGGTCAAACTTTCAGTTTCGGAGGTATAATTAGGAATGAAGTGAGACAAGCTGAGACATGTTTTTCTCTCTGTCTGTCTATTAATTTCAGTAGCCGGGACAGTGCCACACCCAGGCCTACACCCCCATGCTCCTACACACCGACACACACAAAATATGACTTATCATTGGATAATGTGGGATTGCTTATTTCATTGGCTATTCAGGATTTATGAAGAAATGCATATGCATATATTAATAATAAAACTACAAAAACAACATTGTTGACTACAATGGCAACAAATGTTTTGAAGCATTCAGTGCGTTTGGGTTGGGCCTATATCATACTGAAGGGAACAAAAAAAAAACTACAGTTAGATTTGAGATAATTAAAGCAAAACTTTGTACATTTAAAATGCTCAAATGTACATTATTTCTCATGATAAACATACAATAGATTGGTCACTTCTGACAACTCTTCTAATGGGGTTGGGCATGATTGATGCAGATGTTTTCATTCTACTTTCCTCTCTGTTTTGGTCTTGTGTAAAAGTTTGTTTTCCTTGAAAAGTTCCTCATGTAAGAATACTGTGCTGTTCTTGTTAGCTCAGATATTAACACAATTTCATTTAATTGTCATTTATGGCAGCAGAGGCCACTGTCACTGCTGTTCGTGAAATGATAGTCTTGCTTTAAGCATGAGTATGATATCCACACTTTTAATACAAGTAACCATGAAATACTGTGAATGTGTAGGCTACTCTTGCTCAAAAACATTGACGTACACTTTTTTAAATCATTTTGTTGTTTTCAAGTTCACAACATTATCATGACCATGGGATATAGAGTAAATATTAATACTAACAAATATTTGATTTTAAGCTTTGAAAATAAGGTTCAAGCATTTTAAATTCTGTATGCATATGCTATTGCTCCATCTTTATACCCAGCTTTCAACTTAAAATTCCTGAAGCCGTCAAGCCATTCATCTTTGACCTCAATATTCCTTCATCCATCCATCCTACCAGGACCTATGCTTTCATAACCCTGTTTTTCCCCTCCATTCCCCCTCACCTCATTCTTTATCTAGCATTATTTGTCAAAATCATCCGCCCTATCATCCATCATATTAATTAGGTTCTGTGTCATTGTTCTCATCATTATTCACATGTCTATCATTGATCTCTCTCCGTTTCAGTCAAGGATGTTTAATTGTCTCCATCCATTATTAGTATTAAATTAATTTACATGCAGTACATTTACTGCTCATTACACATTCCTGTGTGGACAGAATCAACACCATTGTAAGACAGATTTGTGTATAAATTATTGATCTTTAAACCGACATGCCAAAGTGTGTATACATATA
>NC_048409.1:17842429-17866421 GCF_013103735.1 Etheostoma cragini
ACACTTTCTCATTCAAGGCATTTCCTTTATTTTCATGAATATTTACATTGGAAATTCTCACTGAAGGCATCAAAACTATGAATGAACACACGTGGAATTGTCTACTTTTTTTGTTTTAAAGATAATCTTTTGGGCATTTTAGGCCTTTAATGACAAGACAGCTGAAGAAGTGAAAGGGGTGAGAGAGCCGGAATGACGTGCAGCAAAGGGAAAATGACATGCTGATTACTGCTTTGCACACTCTTGGCAATCTCTTGATGAGCCTCGAGAGGTAGTCACCTGAAATGGTTTCCCAACAGTCTTAAAGGAGTTCCCAGAGATGCTTAGCACTTGTTCGCCCTTTTGCCTTCAATCCGCGGTCCAGCTCTCCCCAAATATCTCGATTGGGTTCAGGTCCGGTGACTGTGGAGGTGCGGCACTCCATCTCTCTCCTTCTTGATCAAACAGTCCTTACACAGCTTGGAAGTGTGTTTGGGGTCATTGTCCTGTTGAAAAATAAATGATGGTCCAACTAAACGCAAAAGGGATGGGATGGCATGCCACTGCAGGATGCTGTGGTAGCCATGCTGGTTCAGTATGCCTTAAATTTGGATTAAATCCCCAACAGTGTCACCAGCAAAACCCCCCCACACCTTCACACCTCCTCCTATATGCTTCACGGTGGGAACCAGGCATGTAGAATTCATCCGGTCACCTTTTGGCAGTCTCCTCTTAACAGTTGTTCTACAGATGTGCCTGCTGCTAGAACTCTGTGTGGTATTCATCCGGTCTCTAATCTAAACTGCTGTTAATTTCTGAGGCTGGTGACTCAGATGAACTTATCCTCAGCAGAGGTGACTCTTGGCCTTCCTTTCCTGGGCCGGTGTTCATGTGAGCCAGTTGTGTTGTAGCGCTTGAGGGTTTTTGCGACTGCACTTGGGGACACATTCAAAGTTTTGTTATCAATTTTCCGGACTGACTGACCGTCATTTCTTAAAGTAATGATGGCCACTTGTTTCTCTTTACTTTGCTGATTGGTTCTTGCCATAATATGAATCCTAACAGTTGTCCAATAGGGCTGTCGGCTGTGTATCAACCTGACTTCTGCCCAACACAACTGATTGTCCCAACTCCATTAATAAGGCAATAAACTCCACTAATTAACCCTGACGTATAAGGTGACTACCTCATGAGGCTCATTGAGAGAACACCAAGGGTGCAGCGCTATCAAAAAAGCAAAGGGTCGCTTCTTTGAAGAAACTGGAATATAAGACATGTTTTCAGTTATTTTACACTTTTTTGTTAAGAACATAATTCCTCATGTGTTCCTTCATACTTTTGATTTCTTCAGTGATAATCTATAACGTAAACAGTCATGAAAATAAAGGCATGCATTGAATAAGAAGGTGCGTTCAAATTTTGGACTGTACTGTTATACTTTGTCTTGTTTTGTTAAATATGCCTGTAACCTAAAAATAATTAACCCAAAACTCTTTATTAATCTATTTGTTAAACAATTTGATTGCATGCCTTTTGTATATGCTGTTAAACAGGAACGTGACAAAGTTTGTGAAACTGTGGAATGTTACATCTGATGATCATAAATGACCTTTAACAGCAAACGAGATTAACAGTGATTAAAACGCTGTTTTATATAGTTTTTATTAATGCCTCTGCCGGGTCCAATATTCCCCACAAATTATGTACGGCAGATAGATGGCGCTAGAGTAACTCATTCTGACGGACCACAGATTTTGGAGTATCACCGGAAAAGCCAGTGTTAGCAAATCCAGCCAGGTAAAAGGTAGCAGGAGATGTGTTTATATAGGTCTAATTGTATTTTTATTTTAGAAGTTATCTGCTGTAGTTATGGCTGATACTGGAGCAGGATCATCACAGAAAAGATGGAAATTTAACAAAGAACAACTAAAAGCTAATAGCGAAAGGCGACAGGTGAAACCGAGTCAATCTTGGTCAGGCTTTTAACAGATGGAGATAATTACGGGACAGTGAATAATTTAACATTGTCCCCGAATTGGTCCTCAGCCATGTATTATGTCTGTTTTATTCATAAAATAACTTTACAATGCTCAATGGGGTTGTACGCCAGTGGTCAACATTAAATCACATCCCCCTTCCATTTAGTGCAGACTTTTATTCCTTTTAGTCGGTGTTTGTGTTGGCCTACTATTTTCTTTTGCCTTATCCCCCTGTACTTGTGTACAGCGTCATGAAATATGCTATAATAATCTAAGTCATTGTTATGTTCTCTTACAATCTCTTAATGTTTTAGCTTGTTACACAGGGACAGGGATACCCAGTTCAGTTTACGAAACATAAATAGTAAGCTAAGTTACGGTATGCAACACTTGAAATGCAACAATGCATCTGTAACATATTCTCTCATTGTAAATGAATGATTTTCTGTCCGAGCTAAATATTCATCACAACTATATGACCTCCCAGTCACGCTAACTCAGTATTACAGTGGGCAATAAAAAAAACATTATTACGTTATTTGTGCCATTTTTTCAAATTTTTAAAGAACACTCCTGTCTATCTCTCAAACTGGTAACTCTGTCACTGCTACTGAAACTCCCTATTTCCTCCACCTTGATTCAAAAGTTTGTCGTGTGAGCTTTTGAAAATGAGCCTGACGCCAACAAACTTTCCTTGACAAAAGTTGTTTTTTTTAAACTTTATTGTTTTACCGTCTATGCTGCCTTATTTATCTGCAACTTCTCTCCCAGCTTTCTCATGGAACATTAGATTGTGTTTACTTCCTAGTTTTCAACACTGAAAGGAAAGAACAAAAATGGCCCATCCACACACTGGTACACGTGCACACATATACCTGAACATACACTCAGGTACCTTACACATAAACACACACACTGATACATCCTTTTGCCCCTGGAGCAGCAAGAGGTAATCTGGGTGGATAATACAGCTTTCTGATGCTTCTTCTGATTAATCCCTGTCCTCATCGTCACTCCAGGTCCCTCTTTGAAGCTTGTGAAGTGTGTGTGTATATTTGCCTTTGAGAGTTACAGAGAGACAGAGGCAGTAAGGAAGAGAATGATAAGTCCGTGTCTATGCCTTGAGGGCTGTTTGTAGATATGCATCATCTGTCAATCTACTTGATCCACGGAGACAATAATAAAAATAAGTTAACAGAGGACTTTGATCTAAATGTGCCCTTTCTATGACCCTGGGCATCCACTTTCCAAAGTTCTCTTTTCATATACAGTGTTTGGCTTTATTGAGACTTGACAAAGAACAATATCACATAATATGTTGAGGCAATAAGGATGAGCCACTGCCATTAGCACAGATGGGAATTACCAAATGGAAGATGTGTTGGGATATTATACGTATATTAGTTTATTTTTGATTTGTCTTATTCCTTTTCTGAAATAAAATCCCTCTATCTCCTTAGGGGGATCCTCAAAGGCAGTCTTGCCAAGAGCCCCTTTGAAGGAGAAGTTGCCAGATTACTCACCAGTTGTCCAAACCATAGAAACAGGAAGAGAAGAGAACATTTATTGAACTGCTTGCAGTGGCCATTTGACAAGTTCAAGAAAAATGGTGTTTAACACTGTGCATTGACCATTGAAATATAATGTGGTCGCTGTTCTTTGCAATGGCAATGGTACACATAAAAATGGCCACCACTCTGTTGATTTATATGGGAATGTCATTCTATTTCAATGGTTCAAACCTTAACATGTTCTTCTCATTGTGAAGAACGGTTCATGGGTAACATAACTCACCAGCCACCCACTACATATTGGTCCATTTTACCTGCAGTTTCACTCTTCATTTTTTATTTAAGGCCTGACCATAAGCTCTGCTTACTAGCTACACTTTCACTTCACTATCTCAGTGTGATACAAATCCAGTATTACTGCAGGAATAATGTAATATGACTGGTAACCTGTGTTCAGTCCCACAGTGCTGTTATCACCTATGAATAAAATATTGAGAACTATGGTCACAGATTTTTTTTTTTAAGCGGGTGGCGGTCAGCTGCAATTCTCCCCACTGCAAATTGCAGTGCAATATTTTGGCTCTGTGACCTCATGACTGCTTCATTAGATGACACACATGGATAAGTGGAGTGGAAGTGACAATTCTGTGATTTTTAACCTCTATCTGAATGAGGGATATGGTGTGAAAAACGCCTGCAGTTCTGTCCAATGTTCTCTGTGTGTCTGGGCCCCACTCATCATGTCTCACAAATCACCGTCCTTTCCTTTGACCCACACATATTCAAGCAAAATGGATCTCAGCATACCTGGATGACATCTCAACATGGACATCTTTCCCATGCAAGCTTCAGTCTGAAGACACAGCTGCCTCTTGACAGTTTTATTTCTCTGCATCTCCACTGAGCAAAATAATATAACCCCTAATCTGCCAAAAGCCTATAGTTGTAAACCTTTCCAACATCATCATCATCATCATCCATACTCTGGCTCACCAAAGAATCTGCAAAGTTCCTGCTCAAGGATCTAACTTTTTGACTTATCTACTACAACTTCCTGCTGGCTAGCCTTGCTCCCAGAGCCTTACACCTCATTAAGACGACAGATTATCTTGAACCCCTCTAGATTCTTAGACACAATCTCCTTTTCTGTCTGCACTCATCTGTGTCCCAGAGGCTGCTGTCATCAAGTTCAACATTTGTAAAAAACTACTGCACTAAGTGATCAGCCGTACAGCACCAATGCATCTTCAAACTATGATTCTCAACTTTCAGTCCTCATCTCACGCTTTGACTCCTTGCTGCACCCTTCTTGGTGGGGTGGCCTTTATTGTTGAGTCTGAGTTTTCATATTCTTTGTGTCATTTTCTTTCTTTTATACTTCATAACACTGAATGAAAAAGTATCACTTTTGTATCCTCCACTTCCCCTAAAATCCAGTCCCCAACATGAAACCCTCCTTTCCCTGATCTAATTCAACTTTTCTCATTGAAAGAAATGGCACTTAAAACGTTTTGGATTATCTGTTGACTTATTACTTAGATGCAGAATCTTTGAATACTTTACAAGTTTGTGGGTCACTGTGAATGTGTCGGTTTAATACCTAGATGTGATAATTCCTCAAGGGTATGAAGAGATGTAATGCAGTAACGGTTTTCATTGGAGACATCAGGTTGCGAGGCATCATCAGTTAGCAAAATGAAGCACTGCATTTTACTTTGAATAATTTGAAGGTTGGTTTCACTCTGTGGGAATTTTATCTAGCTTTATATTGTAAAAACATAATTCTAAACATCTGTTATTAGCCACTTCATTAGGTGTTGCAGTAATGTAAATGTGAGGTAGGGCTGCATCTTATTGTAGGGATGTTTATATCAATATCCAAAAATTGAAGGTGTAGAAAATTCTTGCAGTGTTGTATCAGATGGGTGTCTATTGTCATTTCATCTAAAATGGACTAGAAGCAACAGCACATCTGTGCATATTCACTAACTGGTGTCTCAGCTGTATAATATAATAAATTATTTCTCTTTGACATTGAACACGCTAGAATAATTCATTGTCTGTTTATATTTAGTGTAAGCAATGAAGTGTAAAAAAACAGAGTGACACTAATCATTGTACAAATGTTAAAAAAAATATGACAAAGTTTATGCCAAACTGGATATTTAACAGATGCACAATGAGGGCCTTTACTTTAATCTCTCTCTCTCCAACACAATACACAGTTTCCAGTAGCAGCATAAAATAACCTGCTGCCAGTAGGTATGATAATGAGATGATCTTTCACCCTTGGCATTTATATATGATAAAACTGACAGAATAGTGCTGAACGGACGCCAAAACACACACAAAGAAAAACTGAAACACACATGCAAATGTGTGCATGTATGCTTATGCGCATACAACTTTAATAACTTTTTGTCATTTATTTTTATTTCCCTTCTCTCTCTCTCTCATTTTCCCTGAACGTCTGTCTCTCCCTCTCTCCCTGTCGCTTTCTCTGCCTTCAGGTGTCTGAGATAAATGAGAAGTGACTTTAGTGTCTCCAGGTGTAATAGATGCAAAAGGGGTGCTCTCCTAAATGGACAGCCTGCAGCAACCTTCATCCAGACGCTCCTATGCATTCAAATTCATAAATTATTTGTCTAAGTGTGCTTGTGTGAATGTGTGTAGCCTTAGTTTCGGCAGGCCTTGTCCATGTTACAACCTATTTACATAAAAATGTATGACATCCATGTGTTCCGTTGGCTGTATGTATGCGGTATGTATGTGGATACAAATGTCTGTGAGTATATGCATAGCTGTAGTACATGCTAAGAGGTAAGATATTGTGAGCATGGTTGTGCATTTACAATCACACACACACACACACATACTAACACACACACACACACACACGTCACAAGTTGTCAGCTTGCAAATTGGTTTCTCTCCTCTGGGCTGACAGAATTGACAAGCCCTTTATGAGAGGTATAAAAAAGGCTGCTTTGCCTCCTCCCATTTCTATTTCAATCCTTTCAACTTAAAGCTTCAAATTTCCCTTTAAACTGATAAACCTCCTCTTTTCTGAGTGCCCACTAATCTGTGAGGCTCGTACTTCCAATCACTCAGTTTACACCATCACCTTGTTTGTGTGTGTTATCATTCTAAAGTCTAAAGGAAATGTGATTCTATGCAGACGTTTGAATAATGTGGTAGTTAAGTACTCAATGATCTTGAATGTCAGTGATACCAATGGTTTTCACAACTGTGGGGGGCCAGGGCTAAAGGTGAGAGGCAACTGGGTTTGTGAATACCGACGATCTTAAGGGAGGATAAGGTGGGATGTCATCAGCTAAATAAAAAATGTGCTCATTGTGGTTGAAGGAAACAGACCTGGTTAAAAATTAACAAATCAACTATTGGATACAGTCGTGTTCATCTTTATGGACAAGTTCAACATATTTACTTTTTTTTTGCTGAGAATTAGACTAGTATGTTGACACCACTTTCATGTCTGTACACTTTATATGATGCTACCACCGACAGTCGTCTAATTTACCTTAGCACAAATTTTTTAAGCAGATATTATTTGTATGTTTTGCACGATCAGTTTTAGAGTTGCTGGTCGGCAGAATTTTGTCACCTTTGGGTAGAGCCAGGCTAGCAGTTTCTCCCTGTTTCTAGTCTTTGTGCTCTTCATACCTTACTCTTGGCAAGAAAGAAAAATTGCTTAAAGACAACAACAAAACTAGCTTCCTAAGTAAAACCTAAAATGATTCCCTACATGTATCTATTTTGTTTAAATCATGTAACTTTAACGCTGACCTTATGATATATTCATCTTCATTAGTGAAGGAAGAGAATGACACATACTTCGAATTTTTCATATCTACAACACGTAATCAGTATTCCCGTTCCTGTTTTTGAACATTTTGTGAGATTGATCACAGTGGTAGATCCTTATGCATCTGCATATGAGTGTGTGCACATTCAAGATCAAGTAAACTTTTTAGTGGTGAGCGTGTGTGTGTGTGTGCACTTGTGATTGTGCATGCTTGCATTGTGCATGTGAGTCCATCCCTCTATTCATCAGTAATGAACAGCCAGTTAATGAAGGCACCCTTGCTCCTTCCATTCCACCAGCCAGGAAATAATTACCTTGTGTCTGAAGCCATTCTCCATCTGTAGCACACACTATGGCTTCATTTAGCTGCCATCTCTTTAAAAATCCAAGTCCTTCTCTTCCTCTCTTTTTCTCCCTTCCTCCCCCCTTCCTCCCTCCCTACCCTATCCCATTTTGCTACACCTTTATTCCTCCATCTATCTGAAGATAAAACCACGTCACCAACCACTGTCTCTCTCTTGCTTTAAGTATGATAAATTGATTTACTCCATTAAGTGGCAGAAGGTTGTAAGAAGGATCTGACTTTTGATGTTTTAATAAAGCCTTTTAATAGAGTGTTCTATCCTGACACTTGTGTGTGTGTGTGTATGTTTACTTATACATATTCATCATGGAAGAAAATAACCCTCACAACTTAGAGGCTCAACTTGTCTTTTTATTTTAGTTGCCCCATTCATTAAAAACACTGCTGCTGTTTAACCATTTGACCTCTTCATACCATACCTCTTGTGCATATTTGTTTTTGCTCTATTCCTTTAATCCAGTCTCTCTGTTTAAAGTCATTACTTGGATTTGCTTCACTTGTGTCAACCTGTTCTTAGTTTTTAAGCTTATTTTACCTTAATTTACAACTCCATATGTGAAATATGTGTATGCAGTTTAGCACAGGGTTGTGAGATTACAGCACACACTGAGCATTTTTTTCTTTCTGTCAGTGCATCACTTTTTTGTAAAGGTCTCACTTGATTTATTAATGTTTCCACGTTTTCAAAATGCAGCTGTAGGAGTAAAAGAAAATCCCAAAATGATGACCTATACACAATAAAAAAAAACATACTGTGCACTCCACTCTTAATAAGGGTTATTTAAAGAACATATTACTACTGATGACATGTGTAAACTCATGACACTCACATATTGAGAAATATTTGGCATGGCAAGGCTTGGAGTTTGAGACAGAAGGATGCTGAGAGACAGAAAGAAGGAAGAAGATGGTGGAAATTAAAGGGATGGGTGAGATTGTGTATCTGCATGTGTGTGCACGAAGTGATGCTTCCTTACTTTGTCAGAGAGGATGAAGATGATTGAAACTAATGCAAAAAATGGAAAGTAAGGGACAAACAGAAGGTGGCACTGCTGCTATGCTAATGGAAAGGTGAAGTGAAGAATAGGCAGACCATCCTGACTCTGTGGAAATAGCAGAGTCAGGATGGTCTGCCTGCTTTACACTCTGCAATTTATATACAGTTAACTGCCAAAATAACGGGAAAGCTGGAGTACATTAAAAGCTTTTATGGCGGCCAATTCCCAATTTTCATACTTTTAAGGTTACATTTTTATCTGTTAGTGAGTTTTCCTGAGTAGCCACTTTCTAAAACATGGAGCTTAGCTTATGTAACCTTACAATAGGGTTCATCACTTTTAAAACTTGTCACCAGGTTTACCAGCAGTTGGCTATTGGTTGCTAGTTGACGGAATGGTTGCCACATTTTCTTTGTTTGTAACTGGTGTTGTAAATGTACTCCATATTTCAATAATGTATTATGAGGTATCCACACAGACACATAGAAGTTGCTCTGCTTGGCTAATTACTAATTAAGAGTGATAGGCAAACAGATGTAACAAAGGTAATGCATCTGTAGTGAAATTACAGTAAGCTGAACAAATTCCACCTGCTGAGCTGTTTTGGATCTGCAGATGCAGTAATTGAGAAAAGGCTGAACAGGGTTCTTCGCACTTGAGAATGTAGTAAATTCTTAAAGATTTGCCAAGAGCCTGATTGAATGCATTCATACATGTATTCTAATGTGGGGTGTCTGTTGTGGGCCTTCTAAAGTGCTTCCTGCTTTTGGTTACCTTCTCCCATTCATCAGCCTTGCCCTTGCTTGACTGGACAAAATGGCGGACTGTGGTCCTTACCCAGGTATTTTTACTGTTGTGTACAAATTTGATTGAAATGTAGCTATTATCCATTAATTATTTATGTTTAATGTTTTTGGTTTATGTTCATGTGCATCAAAAAGGTCAAATGTCACCCAAAAAAACCTATAATCCAGAAGATCTGGCTCTTAGCAAATAGTCTTAAATTTCCTGTGTTATTGGTATTTTAGATACATATTGTTACATTAAAAAAATGTATCTATAAAAGTTCTTATTAAAACCAATAATTTCATTTAATCTACAGTGCTTGGGGTGCATGGGTATGATTAGATAGCTGCATTGTCTTGCCCTAAAAACAACACCAAACAGTTTAGATTCACCAAAAAAAAGGTGTGCATTACACTCATTTATTAGAGAAAGCACACTCTCATTCAATGTTGGATAATGATTGGGTAGTCCATCATAACTTTTAAAACCTAGCTCTGTTTGATTTGTTGAATTTACAGATACTCTTTGTGTAGTCTTTTTATTTTTTTAACTTGGTGTTCTAAGTGATTGGTTTTTTTAGTTCTGGGAAACTTTTGTTACTGTCCATGTTATATTCTTGGAGACATTCATCGGATTGTAGGACATGGTTGAAATTGCAATATTCTCATGTGATGTCAAAGTAATTCATTTGTCCATCCTCAGTGCTTAAAAACACAAAAAAAACAGAGAGTGATGGACATGACGAGTGGAAGAAGAACATTCACTCATTCATTCAGTGTATAAAACACTTCTACTGCTGCTATCCTTTCATCTTAATCTATAACATGGTTCAAAGTCAAATCAGTGAATTCAACTTCAGCACCATGGACAGGGAAATGTGAGGACCTAGAATAGAAACAAATTAGTTTCACGTTAACAACTTACTTATACTACTACTTATTATAGACTACTGATGAACACATGATTTGTTCATCAATAATAAATGGCACAGATGATGGTGTGTGGCAGTTACCAATTATTGGGATGCAATTGATGTATGATTGGTAATAATTAGTTTTTCATTACTCTGCCGCACCGTTTTAATTTAAATGATTACTAAAGGCTTATGATGATGTAAGAACATGCAACCCTCCCCTACTGTAGAAAACTTATACAATGCTCAGGTACAGGTGTGAAACATAGAAGTATTTGCTTTTGTTTGTTGTCATTGTTGTATGTCTGACGGTCCAGCACAAGAATTGTGATAACAATTTTCATTTGTTTAATGATTTGTTTGTTTAGTTTTCATTGCAGCTGACTTGGACATTTTAAGCAATTCACAAGTCAGTTCTAGTAAAAAATATATTGTATTTAGTAGAAAAAACTAAAACAAACTCAGCAACAATGTTCATTTGCATTAAGACAATGATTTGGATTTTCGGTGGAAGAGAAGTTATACAGATTCCAAGAGTTGAGCTTCACCTTCCTGTATACCTCTATTTATCCTTTCATTCATTTCTTCTCTTCTTTTTTGTAGTTAGTGCATTATTTATTTCTGACCTTGGTCCTGCAATGCAGAGGCTGCAAAAATCTCCTCAACCTCTCTTCCACCCCAACATCTCTCCCTCACTCCCCCCTCTTGCTCCAACTCTCCTCATATATCTCTCACTCCTGCGCTGCTGTCCTGCTCTGCATTTAGCACTCTTTATCATCTCATTACATCCATCCTATTCACCCTCTGTTTCTATTTCTCTCCCTTTTTCCTCTTTCTTTGATCAACCTCCTTCATGTGTATCGTTCCAACGGTATCCATCTCTTTCTTTTCATTTTTCTGTGTGTTCATCTCCTCAACCCTCCTGCCTTTGTGCCACCTACAACACAGATTCCTCCACAAATGCCCACAAAAAAACTCCCACAAAAATTACACCCAGGGGACACTTGTGAGGGAGGTCTGTGTGTTTGAGGTATTTGTATGTGTGTGTCTGTGTGTGTGTGTATGTGTGTGTGTGTGTGTGTTTGGGTGTGTGCGTGCGTGTGTTTGTGTATGTGTGTGTAGGTGTTGGGGGTTGTTCATGTTTCTATTTCAGCACAAGATTTATAGTGTGCGCCTTCTTGGATTTCTAGTGAGCACGCACATTATGCAGGCAGGCTTTGTGCTAGAGAATAAATTGTAATGTGCTGAAGCACGGATTTTAGTTTGAAAACAATCATGTTTGAAATTTTTGCAATTATTGATAATTGGTTTCTTCTGATCGATGGTTGTAACATGACAAGTAATCAGTAAGTACGTTTTTAAAATGCTTTCCCTACTTGAAGGGTGTATTTCATGCCTTTATTTGGTTTCCGTATCTGTGGCCTTTTTTGCTCCTGCCACAATGTTTGCCAAACACTTGTCCTTGATTTCGGGTGTATAACTCTGTTAACAGTGTGTAATTTCTCTTTTTTTCTCTCCATGTCTACTGCCAACTATGTCAAGCTACAAAGTCATCCTGTATCTTGTAAGCTCTTTTGTCACACAGCCTCGTTGCCTTCTTTTATTTTTTTACACTGCATTTTGATCTCTATCCAGCCTGTTGGCAGCAGAAATGTAATTTGCGAGCAATCAATTCTGTGTTCCAAGTGACATGTGATGGAATCAATGAAAGGTCAAAGGTCACTGCCTTAAGGCATCCCTACATTGTCTCAGACTTGAGGTCAGTAAATGCAGCATCCTTCTCTCGTAAAAATCCGGTCAGTTTACCTCTGGATTAGCCTGTATCTATTCAGGCTGAAGACTCAGCACTAAAGTAATAGTCCCTCATCATCTCAAGGACGGATGGTAATAGACCTCATTTATGTATGGCATTAAAATCATAAAAACGATAATAGAGGTGTAGAGCACAAATGCACAAAAGAAGGAACAGAAGCATTTCCTAAATCACTTTTAAATATTCTTTGGTGAAAATCAGGCCATTTCTTGACACAATTTGTTATATTTTGGTTTACACTGTTGTACTTAATTTTAATTTATTCATACTTTTTATTGATCCCCAGTGGGGTAATTATAATTTACTGTTTTTCCGTGATCACTACACACACATGCTCAGGACCTATTCAGAGAGTTGTCAGAGTGAGTGGGCGCCAGTGCTGGACCAGTACCCTGAGCGGTTGGGGGGTAGGGTGCCTTGCTCAAGGGTGCCTGACAGTGCCCAGGAGGTGAAGTGGCATCTTTCCAGCGCCCGTGCTGGACCAGCACCCTGAGCGGTTGAGGGGTAGGGTGCCTTGCTCAAGGGTGCCTGGAAGTGCCCAGGAGCTAAAGTGGCATCTTTCCAGCTACACTCTGTAATTTGGTCCGTCTGGGGAATTAAACCAGCGACCCTCCGGTTCCCAACCTAACTCTCTACAGACTGAGCTACTGCAACTCCAATATTAATATAGTATGTGTATATATAATATATTATGTATTGTGTTATGTATTATTATGTAATATCTGTTTTAATTACACCGTACTCTCTAATTACTATTTTTCAAACCTGAATAAAGAAGAATAAGAAATTTATCTTAAGGCCTACATTAAAAAAATTAGGAAAATACAACCTTTTAAGGACACCAATTTTCTTTGTCAATGAATGATGTACATAAATAAATGTTCTTCTTTGAAATACAGGAGGCATAAGTATACACACCCCAATGTTAAATTCACATAGAGGCAGGCACATTTCTTTTTTTAAAGGTCAGTTATTTCATGGATCCAGGATACTATGCATCCTGATAAAGCTCTCTTGGCCTTTGGAATTAAACTAACCCCATATCATCACATACCCTTCACCATACCTAGAGATTGGCATATTTGTATTTCAGTTAGCTTAATAGCTTAATGATTTGCATTGAGAGATGATCTTATTGAAAGTTACCCTTGAAAGGTGAAGGGTATGTGATGATATAGGGTTATGTTAATAAAAATAAAAAAAATAATAGGATAAAAGGTTGTACTACAATGTTATGTATGTGGTGCGTTATGGAAAAAGTTAAAAAGGGAGAGTCATGATGTATAATATATCACATTTATTTTGTTTAATTACGGATTACTGTAATGGTTGACTGATTGATAACTGAATAATGGAATTGGCCCAATCCACTTTCCCTGTGTGCTGTGACCTTGTCGTGGGTGAGAGGCTTGCGTGCTTCTATGATCCTGGGAGGTATGCTGGCAGATTCAACCATACCAGATTGGTCTTGGGTGGGGAGTGAGATAAAAGGCAGCACCTGGTCCTACAGGTTGGGGGTTGAGCGTAGCAAACCTCCCTGAAAAAACCCACTGTTACACAAACTACAATAAGCCATCCTACTGACATCAGGACCATAGTAGACCCTGGCCAACCAAACTCTTTGGGAGGCAGTAGGACCCCTTCTGATGAAATCCAGAAGGAAGTCAGGAGTGCAAAATAGGGCCTACCAGGGCCTAAAACCAAGATCCGCATTGGACCATGGAATGTCCTAATCATGTTTGAGGCCACCAGGACAGCACAAGTCCTCAATGAGATGAAATGTTACCCCTTGGAAATCCTGGGCATAAGTGAAAGTTGCTGGACCAGCTCTTGTCATCAAGTTCTGCATAATGGGTCTGTCATCCTCCATTCTGGCCATGAGAACACCTACACACGGTGTAGCCGTCTCAATCTCCAAGGAGAAGGCCACAACCTTGCCAGAGTGGGAACCAGGAAGTGATAGGCTGATACAAGTATGCCTCATACGAGTATGAGTTCTGTAAACTTAAAGCTACAAACAGAAAGGGGCCAAAGAATGGATATCAGCTAACACTTGGCAAAAAGTTGAAGAGAGGAAGCAGCTGAAGGCAAATAGGCTTAACACCAAGTCCCAATGACTCCTCGAGAAAACCAAGATGTCTTAAAAAACAAGGACAGAGAGGTGAAGAGGAGTGCAAGGAGAGACAAAATGATCTCTGTTGTACACCCGGCCAGTGAAGGCGAGAAAGCTGCAGCCTATGGAAACCTGGGCACAGTGTACAGAATCACAAAGCAACTCTGTGGCATATGTTCAAACCTCACTACCCATGTTAGGGACAAGAATGGTAGCAGCTGTACATCAGTGAGTGAACAAGCAGCCAGATGTGCTCAACACTTCCAGGAAGTACTAAATCTCCTTGATCCAGAAAAGCCAGCCAACATCACACCAAACAGGATATCCTGGAAATCACCCCCTGCTGAGCTTAAAGCGTCCATCAAGCCCTGAAGAGTGAAGGCCACATGCCTTCACTCTTCAGGGCTTGTATGCTATTCATATAACTGGCATGAAATCTCCCTTCTGTTTATCCCAAGCAAGGTGTTGAGTCCTTCTAAACTGGATGGAATCAGCCATTGACATCAGGATTAGACAGGAGCATGTAGGCTGCAGGAAAGGAAGAAGATGTATGGACCAGATCTCTGCTCTTTGTAACATCATAGAGCAATACTTGGAATGGAATAAACCACACATCAATTTTGTGGACTTTAGGAGGGCCTTCAACATTGTCCACTGAAACACCCTCTGGAACACCATCAAAGATCATCTCAATCACAACATTCTAACATTCTATGAACATTTTGAGTTTAGTGTCATCATGGGAAATTACCCATCCTTACCCATACCTATCCATGCAGTCAGTGAGACAAAGGTGCATCATCTCCCCTATCCTCTTTCTGGTCGCCATGGACTGGATAACAACCAACACCACAGCATGCAGACCCAGAGGCATCCAGTGGACTTTGCCAGACAAGCTGGCCTCGGTATCACCACCTCCAAAACACAAGTAATGTGTGTCAACTCCATCCCCACAGCACCCATATAAACATATATAATCATATACAGAAACGGCAAACCTAAATTTTGGATTTTTCATTTGTTTCAAGTAATTTCAAAAATAATTGGCAACATGTGTTCTTGTTTTGTAATTTGTTTTAATGGTAATCATTAGCTATCATTCAAATGAACAGGCAGGATGTCATCCTGCCTGCAACTTTACTCTTCAGCGGACATTCACAGTAAAGGTCAGGCAACAGGTTTTTTAGAAATGCCGGGAGACAACATCACAACAGGTTGAGATGACATCATTCCCTCTGCTCTACTGCAGGCACAGTAGTGACCTAAAAACCCATCTGGCTGTGGGTATGTGTGTGTAAAAGGCATTTAAGCAGATCTAATTTTAGAGGAAACATTTCCTGTCTATTTGCATGTGTATGCAGTGTGCACAAAGATGTGTGCTTCTGTGGGTATTTCTATGTGTGTGTGTGTGTTTGCGCACTTCCATTTCCTGGTCTATTTGCATGCAGGTAGATACATAATCAATTTTTTTACAGTCTGATGCATTTCTGTGTGCTTCCTTTAAAAGCCTTCATTCACAATAAACAATGCTGTACTCCTGCAGATGTGATCTTTTTTCGTTCCAATTGAAATTCCTCAAGATTAGACCATTGTTCTTAATACTCTTAGTTTCAATGGGTGAATGCCATGACATTCTACTTTACAAGGGAAGTTTTTTTCAAATGTCATTTTTATTTATGTTATGTAATATACAATGACAAATGGGAACACAATACACCAGGGCAACAGTCAAGTTGGTAAACTTTTAAAGGAAGGTATAAAATTAGGCATGTCAAAACAAAGCTTGTAAAAGTTGACTCAAATAAATCACTTCTACACATTGCACTTACCAAAGAACAAGTATAGAACAATTTAAAACAACATTATATGATTATATCGTAAGAAGAAATGCTTATTCAGTGTTACTGTAACATGGCAACAACGGATTAGCTGTAACTTTTTTTGAAACGTTCTACAAGGTGAACATTAAATATCGCTTTACATGCCCAACTTTAAGATTTGAGTTTAAATTACACACCATGGTTTCTAATTCTGGATACGGTAAGAGAAATTTTCTAACTTAATTTGAGTTCAAGTGTTAGAACCTAGAAAACCCCCGGAATAGGTTTTATTTATTCAAATCCACTGAGTTCTAAGGAAGGGGGGAGGGCAATGGACCTTTATAAGCTTTTTCAAGACAGATTGTTGTAAACAAACCCAAAAGATGCTATCTTTGTAAATCTGGAAGTGAGATCCTGAAACAAACACAATCCATCACTGTCACCGGAGATATTTGATATACCCAGAGAGGGTCAAAGTGAATGCAAAAGTAGTTTCTTATCACATTATATGTTAATGTTGGACAATAAAGTAGTCTGGGAAAACTTTAAATAAGATGACATAATGCTGCCAAACCTTCTGCTATGATAAAACTGTCTTGGTATTTTAGATGTAAAGGACGATAAACAAAAAAAATACTTACATTATAGTCCTTTCAGTCGTTGTGGGTTAGCTAAAGCCAAGGGGCTTTTCATTTTTAATCAGTTGTAAAAAGGTCAAATTTGATACGCTTGTTACATCAACTTGGATGTAGAAAAACAGTTTAGTCATTTATCTCACCGTAGCTGTTGTAATTCTTTCCTGAAGATTCACTTTTAAACAAGCCAATGGCTATTCATGATGAATTGGGGGAACTGCTCTGTGCAATTTCACCTTTAAAGCAGCCACAAAGCCTCTATGGCTGCCATCACATTTACACACACAAGATTCAGTCCAAAAACATACAACGTATGTTCATGAGACAAAACCTCTATGAATTGAACTTGAACTGAAACATGTTGGAGAAGCTCAGACTGGAGATGCTGCTTTGTCTTATCAGGGTAAAGAAAACGTTGGAAGCCTTAATTGTGAACTATGACAAAAGGGAAAAAAACAAAAATTCACTGTAATTCATTGTTCATACATTCCTTAATTTTGGGTATTGGCTATGTGTTCAGATCTATGGGTAAAGATGCCCTTTACAAAGACACAAGATTAGCAGCTGCCCGGGGAACAACTCCATTTTTTGGCCAGTGAAGGGGGCACTGACAGTAGACTAATAACACTACATTTTTTGGTGGTGGGTGGAAACAGGAGCACCCGAGGACATCCAGAGAACACGCAAACTCCACAAAGTCCCTGCCCAGACTGGGGATTGAACTAGGGATTGAACGCAGTATTCAGAAGAATGCTTACTAGATGTGAGGTGACAGTATGGCACCATGCCGTAATCTAACACCCTTCTCTGCCTGTTTTCTCTCTCAGCATGCAAGCTCATGTACATTGGAGCGTACACAGTACATGTTCACATAAAAGAATGGCAGACACGGAGCAGGTCATTTAGCTTCCAGTGTGCATGCAAAATTAATTTGTGGAACAAGAATTATTCAAGACATGGAAACATGTTTCATTAGTGGCACTGACACTTTCATGGACATAGCGTAGCTGAAGGATAACTTGTTTTTGTCATACAGAAACACATGTGGTGCATACATTTATCTGTTATTGGGTGAAAATTGTGAAAACCAGAAAGACAACATTCATAAATATACATACAAACATACAAAACATAACATCAATACACAGCTTTTACTAAACTATTATTTACTGAAATATTAAAATATATGGAATCTATATAAGCACATACGCAATTCCAGTAAAAAGAAATTGAGTCTTACATAATGACAAAGTGGGCCACTAAACTTCTGGAAGCCCCCTGGGCTACAAGCTAGGAGAATTCAATATTTCACGTTTCTAATAATTTAGTAAATGATATTCAAGTGAATCGAACAACGTATAAATGCATATTGACATGAAGTTACCGTGGAATCTACACTATGCTCAAGGGTTTTGATACACACACACTACACACACCACACCACACCCACATACACACACACACACACTTACGGCCTTGAAAAAAGGGGAGAAATTATCACGAGAGTGATACGGTCATGTTTAACCTGTCACAAACACACACACACACACACACACACACACACACACACACACACACACACACACACACACACACACACACACACACAAGCACACACAAGCACACACAGACACACAAACTGCAGTGTGTGGAAGCATTGATTCAGATCACATTACACTGCAAATACCATTGTGTTTATGTTCCACTCTATCTGCAATTTCTTGTTTGTTGGAAGACAATGTGGCTGTAAGAGTTTAAAGATGTGTAAGAACAAGGGCCACATGAGGCCAGCCGTGTTTGCTGGACATTGAAAATGTTATTTCATCACAAGCAAAGTGACATTAGGGTGTTCCTTAGGAAAAAAAAACATTTAATCCTGACATTTATTTTGTCCTCAGGTCATCACATCTGTTATGCAACAGTTGATCCCAGACAAGTGAGGATAGCTACAGAGAAACAGAGAAAAACTGTCCGTTATAGGGGTGTAGGTAAAATACATACATTTTCCTCAACTATTAACACAGCTTAACTGCCCCTGTATCTATTTAAAATAGATTCACTAGTGTAAGTAAGTTTTAGTTTTTAGAGTTACTTCTTCTGAGACTGAGGATGTCTAAATCAACCATACATTTTAAATCTCACATGAGTTATTTGCCTTTCAAATTAAATTTAATGAAGGATTACTTGAAGGGAAATTCTGATTAAAAACAAGGTTTTGTTTACAGCTAAGTGGTCACACACAGCTAGTATTTAGAACAGAGTGCCTAGGGCCACTGCAGACCCGGGTTGTGAAGATTTTAATTGAAACTTCATTACATCCAAAGGAAAATATGTAACTTCTTATTGTGAACTCTTTTGACAACAATACAATCTTCAGACAAAACATCAGCGGTATATATATATATATATATATATATATATATATATATATATATATATGTATATATATATATATATATACTTACTGTGTATATGACTGTTATACAGATATGCTAATATATGTATCAATTGAGGCTACAAAAAGAAATATGAAATATGTATACTATTACAGTACTTGCTTTTCTGGTATTTTACACTGACAAAATTGGTATTTTTATTTCTCTTCAATCCCCAAAAATTTAAAAAAATATAGATAATGGTATTTACTTTCCCAGTCACCGCAAAGAGTTATGTTTGAAGTATTGCAACTTTGTAAGGCTGCTAAGTTGAAGCAGTAGCCTCAGCTATACTCTGTGAATCGATTGATGGCTTAGCATGTATACCCACACATTGCACACTCTCACTCTCACTCACACACACACACACACTAACACAAAACAGAAGTGGTTCAGCCAGGGGACAACCAAGTTGTTGGGAAAGATAGGGAGAGAGAAGATGGAGAGCAGGAGTGAAAGAGCCAGAACAGAAATCAAAACATTTCTTTAGTCAAACTTAAACGTCCAACTTAGTCTCTGGTATAGAAAACTAATCATGTAACAATCTCAACTTTATTTACCACTCGCTTCTTGACTTCAGGATATCCGTGGATCAGAAGAAAATAGAAAGTGAGAAAGAAAACAATGTCATTGTTAACCTTAAACTCAAATAGTGAAATAAATGAATTACAATTAAGCAAATTGTATCTATTGATGAAGACTGTGAGATGCAGTTGAAAGCTCCAGTAAAAGCTACTAAGCAGTCCCTCCAGGATTTTGCCATGTCGCAATCGCACCAATTAACGCAAATCCAGCCATACACTAGACTTTGGTGTGTCTTGCAGTATTGGCCAATCACTGCAATTTTTTTGCAAATTTGACCAATAACCGGAGTGTTCTGCAACCTTAACCAATCCCAGCAGTCCCACATGCCAGACTTTGTATCGGTATGTGACTCTGACAGCCTATGACCAAGCAGGAGTGAGACGTTTTTGATGAGACGTGTGTGACTCAAACATCTCACATTTAACAACAAAACGTTGAGCGAAAGACATTTCAGACCGTCCTGCCAACCTGTATACATTTTAACATGAGTGTACCCTGTAACAATTTTTCACTGTGAAGTTGCTGATGGGGCTGCTGTTTTAATCCTGTCAGCTCTCTACAGTGGACGGGTCTGTAGCTCAGTGGCCCTAAAGTTTATGTTATTTTAAGTTTCAACAATTCCGGAAATTATAAGATTTAAAAGGTACTGTAAATATTAAATGAAACATGACTCAACATCTGTAAAGGTTTGCCTTTTAGGCCATGTACATGCAGTTAATGACACTGTTTGCTGTGGTTTTTATGTTATATCATTAAGAGAGAGAGAGAAAGAGAGAGAGAGAGGTAACTGCCATTTCTTAAATGTTGAGCCCAGTTTCAAGTTCTAACCATCTTCTCTTTCGACCGCTAGCTCTGTCCCATTCTATTGCTTTTGTCTGTCTCGCAGCACAGTCCCATTGTGTCACTAATGAAACAAAGGAGCACAGGAGAGGAAATGACAATGAGAAAAGGAGAGTGCGACCAAACAAGGAGAAAGAGAAGGCAGGCAGTCGCAAACATCAAACAGGGTCTGATCAAAATTCAGAAGTGGATCAAGTGGATATGAAGTTTGCTTCAAACAAAAGTCCCCCCTCACACCCCCCTAAGCAATCGTATGCCTCAATTCTCTTTACCCCTGGGGCTCTTATCATCTTTTTGCTGTTCTTCATGCCAGCATCTTCTTTTCACACCTCCTCCCCTCCTCCAACCCCAGGCCCCATCCCTCCATTTCCCTTAAGGCGATGTGGAGCTCTCTGTGTTACTCTGTTTGCTTTCCTCTCTCCACAGCTCAGCTCTTATGTGCCTCTTTCACTCACCCCGTCCAAACTCTCTGAGGCCCTTTGCTTCTTCTCTCCCTGCAACTGATTAAAGGAGGCATAAATGAAGGGGTGCATGTTAATTTGTGGTGGCCACTCCTGATAAGCTTTCATCAGAGTGGGGAATCACGAGCCAAATCATCCAGAATACAGAGATAGTGGGTGCAGGAATTTGGTCAAGGTCAGAGGTTTAATGGGATAAAAAAGTTTGTTCAAGTCATCTCATTCCCTGATCGAAGAATTCTCCAGATTCAACATACATAACTGTGTGTGTTTGTTTAGAAGCCAAAATCTGTGTGGCTTTAACTCTAATGATGTGTTGTTCCCCAAGTAAGGAAGGAGTGGCAAAGAGTGCCTCTCACAATATCAAGGACTTGACATTATAGTTTTGCTTAAATCATGTCAATTTTAAAAGAAGTTTATTTTGACATTTTTAAAACTCAACTGCCTCTGTGTGCATCTGCAACTGGAAGGATACGGGTTATTGTATAATTTTGTTATTGCCAACACATTCTGTGAAAAGATCAATACTAATAATGATGTAGTTCATCTCCCAACCCTTACAGACTTCTTCATCCTGTCCTTGTCTGTTTTGTCCTGTCCACTCAGCCCCACATCCATTGGTTCCTACTCAACTGTGCATGCAACGTAGGTATTAAGCTATTACAGGCTTTGGCTACACAGGCAGTATGTGTTCATTATTGTTTTTTTATCATTTCATGGGATTTGTTAATAATGGAAGCAACTAAGAATATCTGAGGAATAAAGAGGTGTGCATTTTTGAATGTTGAGTTTTAAAGT
This sequence comes from Etheostoma cragini, assembly GCF_013103735.1. Lineage (NCBI taxonomy): Eukaryota > Metazoa > Chordata > Actinopteri > Perciformes > Percidae > Etheostoma > Etheostoma cragini. Next base: position 17,864,283 of record NC_048409.1, read on the forward strand.
CATTCAGTAAACGGTGTCACTTTTAATGCAAAGTTAGCATTGTTTCAGATGTGCTATGACAATTGGACATTACCCAAACCCGCAATGTTTGTGTCATGACAACTTGACATTAGGCAAGACAAAATAACCTTTCAGTGTCTTTGGTATGACAACTTGGCATTAACCTAGATAGCCTAACCATGAATATGTCATAGCAGGCCTGATTATCGATTATCAAACTTAAAGAAACTATTTAGCTTTTTGTGTTACTACTACAATAAACTGTCATAAGTGGTTCGTTTTCACATTGGCTGTCATGAAACCGTAATGATTGTGTCATCAATGTTTTCCTTGACCTCAAGTAAGTGTGACAATGTGGAGTTTACTTGTCATAAAAGTTGTAAGAACAGTTTGACAACAGTAAATACAGAGTTGTTTCACAGAGTTTTTGACAGATAATTTGAGCTTTAGGCTACTTGTTGCTGAAGTGACGCTAACTGCAGTTAGCTGCCGTTAACCAGTTAGCTTGGTTAGCAGTACAGCTGACTCAGCCCAGGGGTGCAGGAAGCCCGGAAAGAAAACCATCTCAGTACTGTATTTCCTGTTGTAAACTGGCCTCCCTGTCTGTCTTGGAGACTGTGTTTTGTCACGTCTGGCCATGTTCTATTTGTTTGTCAAAAAAGTATTTTTTAATGTTACCTGGTTAAAAAAGACTACAGTAGAATATAAATGGTCCAGTATTGAGTCAATATACTGTCTCTCCAAGCCGTAAAGAAGAGAGCCAAGACTGAGATCTATGGTATTTTTCTGTATATAGCAGAGTGAGACTATGCATCGTTACTTTCTTTCAGCAGTGGACAGGTGTTTTGGGTTCCTGTATAATAAGATGAACTTACACCTGCAAGGGATATTTTTATCAGACAGAAAATCAGCATACTTATTTTACTCTGAACACTTGATTAGCAACAAGCCACGACATGAAAGTCATTCGACTTCTGAAAGTCGACTGGCTGTGGCACTGAGTTGAGTTTTTAGAGGCACTTCAGTCTTCCTAATTGGACTGCTCTTTTCTCCTTCTCTGTCTCTCATCAGGTAATCAGTCAGTCCCCAAAAAACTCCTGGAAGTCAATGCATGGATTTCTGTAACAAGCCTTAAACAGTTAAGCTTAAGGGAGCCTCACTTTGCCTCATTTCCCTTTTCTTCTCCCTTAGTCTCTCTACCTCTGTAGCTCTCACTCTTATCAAAGCTGTGATAGTGAGCAGTTCAACAGAGTGACATTCCCAAAGAGGGAGAGAAAGGAAAGGATGTCTGTTTTCTTGCTTCACTGCTGAGCGCAGTTCTCTACTTCTGTTTTGATTCGCTCTATTTTCTGCATTGTCACATATCCAATAACCTGCTGAATGAAAAATAAAACCAACTATGGAAGAAGAGGTGCAGATGGAGAATCACAGTTGGAGATCAAAAGCTAAAAATATGGATAACTTTGGTGTGGCATGGTCAAAGAAACTTCTTTTACTCCTCTTGTCACTAAAAACGATGCTCAATGACTTATGATGAATCACAGCTCACTGAATCGGCCTTTCTTGAGCCCAGATTTGGCAGCTGTAAATGGAAAATATTGTAGCAACCGGCTGTCAATCATCTACATAAAATCCCAGGTAATCTGAGGGTTGGTAGCCTGGCGAGAGGGGGCCGACCCCTTGGGGATTTAGTCGGTGGGTTGAGGAAGTTCTGCCTCTTTGAGTTCCGAAACATGGGCCACTGTGTTATAGTGCCTGCACAAGCTAACTGAACTCTGGCCTGTGCATGAGACATTACAAAATACTTTTACATGTCATCTTTGACCATCATCTAATTGTGTCATCAAAACACTATGGTGGCAGTCTGCATTAAAGTGAACTTGAACGGACTGGAAAGTACTCATTGTACATTTCCTAATTATGTGATTATAGTAGAATGATGTGGCTATGCATAGACAGACTTCACATCAGCTGTTAGGCAAAGACCATGTAGTGTAGTATGTTGAGGCAAAGCCAAAGACAATCAGCTGGTGCATGGGAGTACACCTTAATGCAATAGTCTCTGTTGTGGGGGGTGTGCGGTGAGGACCCAAACGCAGAGAGACGGAGGCAGGCGGGAGCAGGTACACAATGCTTTAA
>NC_048409.1:17866521-17880335 GCF_013103735.1 Etheostoma cragini
AATGGGAAAACCGGGACAAAAACACAGGGAAGGCCAAACAGGACAAATACCCCAACAAAAACCCCAAACCATAACAGTCTGTGACATTTTGTATGTCTTAATAAAAGTCTGTTTTTCTATCCTTTATGACGGATCACCAATCTTTATACAAAAAATGTTTTCATTTACTGCTGTAAAGACCTGGAAGAAGGTAGCTTGTCACATGTGTGTATTTAGAGATGTACCCGTTTGTTAAGTACTAGTGCTGTGCGAGAAACACTAAAGAAACTCAAACATTCTCAAACTGCATCCTCATACTGTGAAATTTAATTTAATTCAATTCAATTTAATTTATAGTATCAATTCATGACAAGAGTTATCTCGAGACACTTTACAGATAGAGTAGGACTAGACCACACTAGACCAAATCGTTTACCCAACAGTTCCAGTAGTTCAGTTCTAGTAAGTAGACACAGCCAAATTTCTCAGTAGAAGACTTGCATTCTAAACAGGAATGGAACTGTTCAAAACACAGAACATTGGCATTGCCAAAACAACATGAAATAACTATAGTTCTTTGTAGTTTTTAAAATAAATGTAGTTTTCAGTTGTTGTGGCCTTGTTGCCTGTATGTGCATATATGCCCTTATCTAGTGGATATATGTAGGCATACTGTACAGTACATTTGTGTAGGCTTGTCTTGGTTATGTTAAAAACTCTTTGTCTCACCTCTCTGACAAGCTGCGAGTAGAGTGTGCACAGTGGAGGAACATTAGGAGGAACATTAGGAGGAAAGAGACCAGGGGTAATAGGGGGACAGAGTTGAAAAAGATGAGGAGAGGAAGATGGAAAAAAACATGAGTGTAGAGATGTGAGAAAAAAAGGACAGAAAACAGAAGAGGTTATTGTGGGAGCTGGAAATTATAAATGGATGAAAATGTTGGAGACTGTAAAGAAAAGATGATGGGAAGTTTGAGTATGAAGTTGACACAAGGACACATTCTGTAAACAAGTTTCATTCCTTTTCTGTATTTCTGGTATTTCCACCCTTTCAATCCATCTACTGCATTCACTGTCACTGTCAAAGTGTTATCTTCTGCCAGAGTATCCTCCCAGTGGTGTAAGGTGGAAGCAGTAATAGTTGTCACTGTTGATTTGCGTGTATAGATGAATATTTGTCCGGTTTTGTTTGTCTGTGTGTTTTTGAGAGCTGAGTACGTATGTTTATCTGACTTTTCAGGGCACACAACATACTGTATACTGAAGACCAGTTTTGCAATTAGGAAAAATCTGGTTTTGTCTGTTTAATTTGGGTAATGGTTAAGGTTAGGACAGTGTGTGTGTGTGTGTGTGTGCAGAAAGAATCAGGTGTTAGATTACCTGTTAAAAACCTGTACTGTAAACACCAATGACATCTGCTATCTCATTACTCCAGCACATATGAGATATGTGGGACTCAAAGATTACTGTCAAAGCTAGCAGAGTTATCTTTGATTTGACATTTTGCACTAGAGTAACATCACAGGAAGTCACGCCCATATTCTCAGATAGGATTTTAGTCTGCAGTAAGGATGACCCATTGGTCAATTGAAGAATTTTCATGAGTTTTCAGAGGGTAAAATCTCAATAGGAGTCATGCTCAGAGCCACCCGTCTCTCCTCTTACACCAATTACGGTCATTTCTCCATCATCCTCTCGATCCCAAAACCTGGCTGAGAAGGGTGTGAGTAGAAGCCATGCCCACCTTTGAGTGATCCAATCAAATCAAAAGGATTTGATTAAAATCCATCACTACTGATTCCTTTCCATATATTCCATTTTAATTGCATATGCGTCCTATTGTGGATAATAAAGGTGATTTAACTGCCATTTTACTGTAATTTTTAAAACTGCATTTTGTGGGGCTTTGTGCTTTAAAGAAGACAACATTATATTAATGAATTACTTATCTTTAAAAATGGTCTTAATCTCCTCATATCTTTAGAATTTGGTAAAGAAAAATGCTGTACATTGCCTACTCTCATGAGAATGAAAAAAGGGTGGGAAAACACATCAGTCCCCTTTAACATGTTATTATTCTTTAATATGTTCTGTGCTTCACATCAGGAAAGCTTCAGTATGTTATTATTGAAGTCCTCAAATCCTCAAAGTTGAGTGTTTCTTTTTCAAGTTTCAAAAGACCTAGTACCATGTCAAGCACTTTTAGTGGTAATGGCTCTGTGAATATCTTCAGACAAGTACCTTTAATTAAACTGGACTCAAGTACAGTGGTTTTAAAGTCCACAACAATTTAAAATCTGGTTGCATCACACACACAAGAAGACATTTCACACATTATCTGCTCATGAACACAAAGTACAGGATCAGACACACTACATAATATTAAAATAATCTTTGCAGCAGGCGCTACCCACCATCTAGTTTTTTTTTCACACATGCACTCACACATAAGCTGTGTTTTAATATTGGTTCAACATGCCCTTGTTCACTTTCCATAAGCACTTGCCCTCGATGGACTGCCTGCTGCCATCTTAAGTGTCTTTCCATTTGTCTGAAAAACTGAAGTGAACTTGGTGAGATGCTGAGGGAGCGAGTCAACAGCAATGGTCCCTCAGATGCATCACCCACAATGCATTGCAGTTATGCATTTGTTTAAATAAAATACATCAATGATTAGGTGGCAGTACCAAACAGGGAGGATATGAATACATTAATTAAATACATTTGCATTTTAGGTTTCCTCATTGTTAACTTGATATTTTACTGACATGTAATATAACTTATGTCTGTTGGTATTTACTTTGTACTTTTTATTTACAAGATAATTGTACTGTTGTGAAGATATAAGCAATATGATATTCAGTATATGATCATTTGATTAATATTGAGACAGATCACAAACTTTCTAAATCAGAAACTCATGCAGCTGATTACCAAGCCTTGTTGAAAAGATGTTGCTGGTATTTATGAAGTGTAATAAGCAGTAATAATACTTTTTATAAATAAAATTTGTATAGTGCCTTTTATTCAATAAACACATTACAATAAGGAAATTGCATGACATGAGCAGACATGGAACATTACATAAAAACTGGGATAGAATGCCATTATTAATGGAAATAAGATGGAAAATAAAATATACTTGAAGCAGTAGCACTAAACCTACAGGTGGCTGTTGATCCATGATCGCAGGGGCTGAAAGTGAACAAGGGCAGGTGCGTTCCATTTCAATCCCAAGCTCCTGTCCAACCCACTATCACTCTGCTCTCCAAATGGCTTCTGTGCGGCGTAGGCTATTGTGTCATACCAAGGGCCTACCAAGGGTTTTCACTTTTCCTTCTTTTTTTGCTGTCATCTACAGTGCTGTGGATCCACATTGGATCCAGAAAGACAGCAGTGATGTTTGGTCAAACCTTTTTGCATAAGCCATAATCACATCTGAAGTTTAGGATGTGGAAATATTATGCTGAAAGTGCTCATATTACCAGATATGGTGTTCCAAACATGACATCTGACTGAGGATTCTCCCCATGATTCTCTTGCGGGGGTAAATCATCCTGAATAACTCATAATCTGAGCCAGACACAAGGCAAAGAAACACATATAAGACACACTCAGTACAAACTCTGTTGAAACCAAGCTATTTGCTGTGATGGGCTTTTGTAAGTGGTTACCATGGTGAAAATTAGCAAGCCAAACCGCCTGCGTTGATTACCCTTTCAGAGATATGGGGATACAAATAGCAGTAGTTAATCTTGTTTAGGCCACACAAATTCATTGTGACAGCTCGGCTGCTTCAACCCTGCAGACTGTCGCAGTGTAAATTGAACGGACTGATTGTAAGAGAGAGAAAGAAAGGAAGAGAAGGCAACTATAAAATGAAAAAAAAGAAAAGCAAGAAATAGTTTTGGTTCTCGTTTGGGCTGAATTTAAATTGTTTGCAATAGTCTCAGCGTCATTTTTTTTAAACTTAACTTTTAAATGAGAAAATAGAACTGGGGTATTTGTATGCAAACATAACTTGGCCAAACTGTGACAGTGTAGTGGTGGCTTTGGGTGAAATATATTCACCATTTTTCATAATTAGCCAATTAACATGCAGGGAGATATTGGACCCATTAAAAACTTCACAATCCAAGTAGGCAGCCAGGCAGTAACACACACACACACACACACACACACACACAAACACACACACACACACACACACCTAAATGCATACACAGCAGTACAGGTACATCAGCTCTTGAAACAGTTTGGAAAAATTCCTGTGGACTTAATTTCACAGAAATGAATATGCCTTGGCTGACTTATGACTATAATGATTATATGGTCATGTAAGTCATACATCTCAGAGCATAAACCTTTCCCTGGAGGACACAAAGTATATAGAAAATGGTGTACTGTAAGTTAGACAAAGGGGAAGAAGATCACAAGCAGTGTTGGGTGGTAAATTGGATACTTAATCATAAATGTTGAAAGGAAAGTGGCTCCTTTTAAGAGTGTACTGTATATAAACCACAAAGACAGAGGGGAAAGGATAATAATAATAAAAAAATACACACAAACAAAACTCACACGTATGCCCTGAAACTTTATAACATATAAAAAAAGAGATTCTACAATAAGTGTCAACCCATGTCTGTTTATTTTTTAAGTGGACTTAAATAAATGAATCAACTAATCAATAAATAATCACATCCTACATACTAGGTAAGAACACAACATTGACTGTTTTTTGTGTGTGATGAATAGCAATGAGTAAGCTTGGATGACGATGCTATAAGCACAGAACAGCGTAGCTCTATTGAAGACTGTTTGCTGCAGAAATTTCAACCAGCTGTTAGAGTCTTGCTGCTCTAATTGTGTTGTCTTTGTTATATATATGTTTTCTCCTGCAGCGTCCCATTGTATCTCAGCTATTGTTTAGATTATATTGCTTCTGTGTACGTTTCTTCACATTTGGCCTTAAACACAAATGGATTTTCGAAGACTCCCTGTAATTTTCTGTAATTTCCCATTCTACCGTTTGCTCCCTTAATGCAGGTATGTGGTTGTGTTTCACATTTTCTTCAAGGAATCAAGCGAAAAACATGAAACTATATGGTATATATATATATATATATATATATATATATAGAAAAAGGTATTGTGTAGTAATAACTCAACAACATCATACAATTTTAGAAACATATATTCACAATGTATTCAACGTAACACCAGCGTATACAAGGTACATATGATGAGCCAAAATATGTAAACAATCTACACAAGACGCCGCAGTAAGTGCAAAATGTGTAATAAAAAAAAAATCATAGTATAGAATGTCAAAAAAAGTGAAGAAAAGTCAGAGATTAGCTTGTTTAAAAATTCTTATTATAGTTTAGTGAAAAAAGTAAAAGTAAAAGTATAGACTATCAACAAAAGTGGAGAAAAGTCATAGTATAGTATTTTGAAAAAGGTGATTAAAAAGATCATGGCATAGCATTTCAAAAAAAGTGATAGAAAGTCATATAGTATGTTGAATAAACATCATGGGCATTGAACCTGGGTGAAAGCCTACGGAAACAATTACATTGTTGCTTGTTGGCAGCTGTGCTAACCACTAGATCAGCTTGCCACACTGTAGCCTTGAAAACAGTAATAGCATAGTATGTTGAAAAAAAGCCAATAGTAATATATATAGTGTATTGAAAAACTGATAAAAAAGTCAAAGTATAGTATGTCAAAAAAAGTTATGAGAACTCATAGTATATCATGTCGAAAAAATTAATAAAAGTTATAGTACAGAATGTTTAAAAAAATAATAGGATAGTACAGCAAAAATCTCATAGTGTAGTATGTCAAAAAAGTCATGATAAAGTAAAGCCTGGACTGGGTATCAAACCATGATCAGAGTCTCCAGTGGATACTGCCTGGTGATAGCTGTGCAAACCTCTGAGACAGTGTGCCATCAATATAACTGTGTTGAAAAAGGAAATGGCACTGAATGGTTAAAAAAGCCATTACAAAGTGATAGAAATGTCATAGTGTAATATGTTGAAATAGTTATTGGCTTCTATAGCCAAAACATTCAAAGTATAGTATGTCAAAAAAGTACTGAAAAAGTAATAGTATAGCATGTGAAAAAAAAGTCATGAAAAGGCCAGAATGAATTGAGTATTAATCCAGGGTCAGAGGCTGCTTGTTGGCAGCTCTTGGTTGGTTAGCATAGTATGTTGAAAAAGTGATAAAAAGTCATAGCATAGTATGTCTAAAAATATCACAAGATAGAATAGCAAAAAAAGTCATAGTAGGCATGTTGAAAAAAAATCCTCGATTTCAAACCCAAGGTAGGAAACTGTGTTTACCACCTAGTGTTAGCTATGCAAACCACTTAGCCAGCGTGACAACAAGATCTACAAAAAACAGTTGTAGTTTATCATTTTTTTTTAAATCCAGTAAAACGTCATATTATTGCATGTCGAAAAAAGTGATAAAAAGTCATAGTTTATTATGTTAAAAATCTAATAAAAAAGTCATAGTGTAGCATGTCATAAAAAGTGATAAAAAGTCAGCGCATAGTATGTTTAAAAAATCTAAAAAAAAAATAGTATAACAAAAAAAGTCATAGTATCAAATGTAGAAAAGATTGATACAAATAAAGCCAGTATAGCGTGTTCAAAACAGTTATAAAAAGTCATAGTATGTAATGTTAAAAAAAGTTATAAAAGGTCCTAGTATAGCATGTCAGAAAGAGTTTAAACTTCACATTGTATTATGTTGAAAAAGAAACTAAACAAAGTATAGTATGTCGAAAAAATTGATACAAAGGTCATAGTATATTATGTTGAAAAAAGGGATGAAAAGGTTTTAGTGTAGTATGCCAAAAAAGTGATAAAAAGTCAGAGTATAGTATGTCAAAAAAGTGATAAAAAGTCAAAGTATAGTCTGTCAAAAAAGTTATAAAAAGTCACAGTATAGTCTGTCAAAAAGGTGAAAAAAGTCATGGTATAGTATGTCAAAAACGTTATTAAAAAGTCATAGTATAGTAAGAAAAATAAATTATAAAAAGTCAAGTCTGGGTATCAAACCTGGGTCAGAGTTACCATTGATTACTGCCTTGTTGCCTTTTGGCAGCTGTGCTAACCACTAACGCTGATATACAATTGAAATTGAAAACAGTATAGAATGTCAAAAAGGCCAATAAAAAGTTAGTATGGTTTGTCAAAAATTCGTAGTATAGTATGGTGAAAAAGGTGATGAAAAAGTCACAGTACAGCATATTAGAAAATGTGATTGAAAAGTCACAAAAATATACAGTATGTCATAAAAAGATTAAAAAGTCATAGTATAGTATTTTGAAAAAGTCATAAAAAAGTCATAGTACAGTATGTAAAAAAAAACATCATGAAAAAAGGCCAACGTTGTTTTGGTATCAAACTTGGGTCAGTGCCAGCAGAGTCTCCAGCCTGGCTACTTTTTGGGAGGTGTGCTAAACGCTAAGCCAGTGTAACACCGAACAATAAGTGTTGACATTAGAAATAGCAAAGTATTTTTTTTAAATAGCCATGAAAAAGTCATATTATGATTTGTTGAAAGAAATTATAGTATAGTATGCTGAAAAAAGTGAGGAAAAAGTCTTAGAAATGTATCTCCAAAAGAAAAGTCATGCCTGGACTGTGTATCAAACCCTAAGTTGCATAAAGAGATGAAAAAGTCTTAGAAATGTACTGTATGTCCAAACAAACGTCATGAAAAAAAGGTTAACTTGGACTGGGTAAAAAAAAACAGGTAAAAGAGTACAGCAACTAACGCATTGTGTCAGTAGTGAAAACCACTAAGCCAGTGTGCAAACAAACTATCTTTATGAAAAACAGTAATAGTTATAGTATGTTTAAAAAAGGCATTCAAAAGTGATGGTATTATATGTCGAAAAAAGTGATTAAAAACTTCATAGTATAGTATGTTGAAAAATTGATAAAAAAAGTCATAGTATAGCATAGTGAAAAAAGTCAAAGTATTGTATGACGATAACATTGCTAAAAAATGTCATAGTATAGCATGTTGAAAAAAAATCATAGAATATTATGTTTAAAAAAAATCCCAGGATTACAGCAAAAAAAAGTCATTATACAATAGGATGAAAAAATTGAGGAAAAAGTTTAAGTAATGTATGTTAGAAAAAACATCACACCTGGACTGTGGATTGGACCAAAAGTAAATATTGCAGTGACTACCACCTGGTGTCAGCTGTGTATACCACTAAGCCAGTATGCAGATACCTAGATGTGTACAAAACAATAACAGTATATATATTTTTTTTTTAAAGCCATTAAAAATTCATAGTATAGTATGTTGAAAAGTCATCAAAAAAAATCCTACTATAGTATAAGGAAAAAAGTCAAAGTATGGTATGATGACAAAAGTGATTAAAAAAATCATAGTATAGAAAAAAAAATAGTCATGAAAAAAAGCCAGCACGGATTCAGTTTCAAACCAGGGTCAGGCTCTGCAGAGACTCCTGCCTGTTGCATTGTACTGTATTTCGAAAAAAAGTTTAAAAAAAGTCATAGTATTGTATGTTGAAAAATAAGTCATGTAAAGGGATAGCCTGGATTGGCTATCGAACCTGGGACAGAGTATGAAGTGTTTTCCAGCTGGTTGTCTGTTGTACTAACAACTAAGCCAGTGTGCCTCCAAATGTATTGTGTTGAAAACAATAATAGCAGAGTACATTGAAAAGAGCCATTAAAAAGTCACAGTATGGTATGTCTGTTTTAAAGTGGATAAAAACTCATTATAAAATAGGCTGAAAAAGTGATACAAAAAATCTAAGTATAGTACATTAAAAAAATGCTAAAAGTCATGGAATTCTTTTTCAAAATTAGTCAAAGTATAGTATTTCAAAAGAAGTGATGAAAAGTATAAGGAAAAACACTGATAAATAAATCTAAGTATAATGTGTTGGTAAAAAAATCATATAGTATAGCGATAAAAGTCATAGTATAGTAAGTCAAAATAATTGATAAAAAAAGTCAATGTATGGTATGTTGAAAAAAGTCATGAAAAAGGCCAGCCTGGACTAGGTATCCAAGTCTGTAGTGACTACTGCCTGGTTGCAGCTGTACTAATCCCTAAGCTGTACTAATCCCTAGCCCACCAAATAATCAATGTTGAAAACATGAATAACATTGTACGTAGAAAAAAGTGATGAAAACTCCTTGAATAGAATGTCGATACTAGTGATAAAAAGTAAAAAAAGTGAAAAAGTCAAAGCATATTATGGCGAAAAAAGTGATAAAAAGTCATAGTATAGTATGTCAAAAAAGTGATAAAAAGTCATAGTATAGTGTGTCAAAAAAATGACAACAATCTTAATCTATAATACTTACAAATCCTAGAAAAGTGTAGCAAAAATAGTCATATGCTAGTATGGTACTGTGCCAAAAAAAGTGATTAAAAAACATAATGAGAAGGGCAAGTCTGCACTGGGAATCAAACATGGGTCAGAGTCTGCAGTGACTACTGGCTTGTTGCCTGCTTAGCTGTGTCAACCACTAGCCAAATAATTCATGATGAAAAAAGTTATTGCATAGTGTGTTGATAAAAGCCATTAAAAAGTCATATTACAGCATGTTAATAAAAATCTAAGTATTGTATGTCAAAAAAAAGTGATGAAAAAATCATTGTACAGAATGTCGAATAAGTCTGTGTAGAATGTATTAAAAAATCATAGTATGGTATGTCAAAAAGGTCATAGCCTTAACAATAATTGGTGTCAATACGATGACCTCACTGTGGGCACCACAAAGCATTTGCGAACATACTGACATATTATTTGTGTGGATAAACAAAAACAAAGTGGGCATTTCAGCGATTTGAAAGATTGGTACTGTGTGCTCTCATCCAGAAATGTCGAGGTTGTTAAAGGAGGGCTGTGAATGAAGAATGCTTGCGGCTCTTGTCATTTGGAGGCTCACTGAGCCAAATGTATAAGTCCTTTTGCTTAAATGAGTAAAGAAGCACTAAACTTGAACAGTGACAACACAAAACAGAGTTAAAAAAAAAATCAAAAGCAGTAGTAGAATCCTTTAAAGTGGAAGAAGCCTGAAGCTGATTTAAAGATTGCTCCATTAACTTTCAATTTAAAATAAAAAAAAACATTGTATATTACATGACTGTAAATGGTGAAGAAAAGTTTCATATATGAATGTTTTTTGTAGCTAAAAGTATGCAGAAGTAGTTGGTGACGGAAAATTGAATGGAAGAATTGGTTAACAAAAAAGTGAGTGCTGCTGAATCAGCATTAACACAACAACATTCTTTATAAAGAAAGCATATTTGCCAACTCCCATGTTGATAAAGTTAAAAAGTAAATACAAAGTTGAAAAATATCCCTCTAGAGTACATTTAGAACAGGTAAAAATGTAAAAATGTGATTATTTTTGCAGAAATTCACAATTTAATATTTAATCTGATTGGCCGCCCTAATGTATATGTACACACACACACATAGAGCGCAGAATACAGTTAATTATATTTTTCTGCTGAGACATCTGATACAAACGATTTCTCTGTCAGGAAAAGTGAATGAGGAGGAGCAGAGAGTGGAATGAGAGGAGGATCAGTAAACAGATGGGGCAGATACTGTACATGAAAAGGTATCATTAAACAGACAAAGTGCTTTAATCTATATTTAATCCCCTGTGCAACTGCAGGGATAATAATCCTTTGGTGAGCCATGTAGTGACCTATGACCCATACCAGTCAATACAGTGCTGCGATAAAACCATGCAGCAGCTTATTTGTCAGCACTTTCCCTCTAGAAATCAGGAAATCTTTGCAAAGACCATTGAACTGTTGCCTTAAAAACACAGCCAAACTATCTTTATTGCAAAGGTAGTTTTTACTTTCACCAGTTTTTGACAATGGATTTCAGACAACACTGTTAACTGTCTCTTGCCAGTGCCATGGACACGGACAAAAAAAGAAAAAGGAGAAAATCCCAAACATCTCCCGATTTGAATTGAAATCGTGTCAGCTAAATTCAGAATAGTTTGATAATCAAGATATGTTCTTTCCATGTTTAATTTTACTTTATGTCACTGATTTATTTCCCTCCTGTAATGATGAGAATAAAAAAAAAACTCTGCCACTTGTTTTTTCTTATGCATATTCATTACTTTATGTTGTCAGAACAGCTGGTCTCAGCCTCCTCTTAAAAATGCTTATTGTCACACTTAAAAGTCAAGGTTAGTGGGGAGACCTATAGCTCGCTGTGTTAGTGTGCTCCCCCCATGTAGGCTGAGTCCTGCAATTTCCCAGGTTCAAATCCAGCCCGTGGCCCTTTGCTGCATGTCTTCCCGCGTCTCTCTCTCTGCCCCTTTTTACATGTCTATCCACTGTACTGTCTAACTAAGGGAAAAAAAAAGCAAAAAAAAATAAAGACAAGTTTAGTTTTTCTGGTACATCTTTATTTTCTTTATTTACAACGTAATGCCGTTGGAGTCCCTGTGTTTTTGACAAACTTTTTTCTTTGGTTATGTTGGGGTGATAGTAGTTCAGTCAGTAGGGAGTTGGGTTGGGAACTGGAGGGTCACTTGTTCCACTATGGACCAAAGTATGGTGGTGGACAAGTAGATGGAGAGGTGTCAGTTCACCTCCTGGGCAAGGCCATGGTGCTCTTGAGCAAGGCACCAAACCCCCCAACTGCTCGGGGTGCCTTTCAATGGGCGGCCCCCTCACTCTGACATCTCTCTATTTAGTGCATGTAGAGGTACTGAGCATGTGTAGTACTGAGCATGTGTATGTAATTCAGGCCTGTGTTTAATAACAACAGAGTTTAAATTGTAATTTCCCCTTTCGGGTATAATAAAGTGTACATTATTATTGTTATGTTTATCTTAATTATATTGCCTTCTTTTACGTATGTGCTGCTACAACGTAAGTTAACGGGCCACTGAGCACCTTCAATTTGTTTCCACAAAAGTGCTTGTTTTGCCACTGACAGCGTTCTTGCTTAATACTGGACCAATTTTAAAGGTTCCATAAATCCCTTACACACAAAAACATAGTAAAAGAGAGTCCAGGTGGAAAAAAACAATGTTACACTTTAAGTTCCATCTAATGCAACTGGCAACAACAAACACAACAACAAAAGTCATTCCTTAACAGCTTTGGAATCCAGTGGGTGAGCCGGGGGATTACCATTTAAATTATTTTTTTCTTTATTCTGTCATTCTCGATGTTATTCTTTTTGAAATGTGTTTTTTAATGTGTGTTCATTTGCGTTACGAAAAAAGTTAAAATAGAGAAAAAAACTTGTGATGTGCCATAATCATTCCTCCTCTGAGACTTTTGATGGATTGATTCATTTTGAAAAATAGCTAAATAGGGGTACAGCACATTTGAGTAAATATTAATTCAAGGCTTACTTTTGATGGGTAAAAAAGCACATGCATGCTAGTGGGATTGCTCGTCATTAATGTCCAAAGAGGTTAATTGTTCATAAGAACTGTAGTCCACATTCTATCATTGCATTAGAAGGAACCAATAACTCTTGCAAGTGCTTTTATGTTGAATAATTTTGCAGTGCACAATTAACATTCAATTCAAACCAGTCAGGGCCAATACCTGCTTGTAGTAGCCACACATATACTTTGAGACTATTATCCATTTATGTGTGTGTGTGTCTGTGTGTATGTGTGTGTGTGTGTGTGTGGGTGTGTGTGTGTGTGTGTGTGTGTGGGTATGTGTGTGTGTGTGTGTGTGTCTCTTTGTGTTTTCTAGTCAAGAAAATGCAACGCGTCCTCAGGAGATTCTGGTTGTACTTGGTACATACCCTTTCTTGCTGACCGAACTGTATTATCAGTGTGTAATCCAGCACTGGCCTTTTTTTCCCACCAGGGTTAGAACTTCATCCCTTCCCCAAATCGAGAACATTTTCTTTCCAAAACACCTGTGGACAAACTCACTCAATGCAAGTTCCAAAACCACCAGGGACCAAGTGTTTACTGTGACAGTAACTGTTTTTTTTAACTTTCATACTGGATGCAGCTATCTTCTTTGATAACAGGTATATTTTCGAAATCACATTTTCCCTGCAGTGTTTCTAATAGAACATCACTGTCAAATATTCCCTTGAAAATGGTAACTGCCAATGTTTTTGATTGTTTTCTTCTTCAGTATCCACATATGGCACTAATAACCACCACTGAATGGAAATCCATAACACATAATACATAATTTGCCAAATTAGTATAGGACAGATTGTTCCATTCTTTGCTGCTCATGTGAACACAAAATAAGTGAAGCTTAGCTTGATCTTTTGCAACTCTCAAACCTAAAATTAAATGTTTGTTGGCATTTAATGATTAAAAAATGCAACATCAGTAAAAAAGTAAAAGGTGTGGTACACTGACTATTTGCATGCAGTGTGCAAAATAATTATTAAAGAAATGGAAACCTTTGTTGACTTCAAGTCATATGCTGAATTCTCTGACTTTTCTGTCAATCACTAACAGACATAAGCATGTACTGTTTAGTAACTTAGCAGCCGACACAAGCACACTCCTGCAAAGAGACTTGCATGTGCATACACAAAAGCGCATATACAAATCTTTCATTAAACTTATCTGACATTTTAAGAGGATAAAACAAAGTCCTGAGACGACAATGAGGGGCCAGGAAACTGTGACTGATTAATTACAGTTTTAACGAGGTCCAAGATCAAAAAGTTGTTTAGCTCACTCACATTTACTGGACCATCTTTTCACCTCAATATCTGCTGGCTTTATATTACCAACAGAGAGGTTCTAGAGTGTATTTTATATATATATATATATACATATATA
>NC_048409.1:17880435-17887510 GCF_013103735.1 Etheostoma cragini
TGCTCTCTGTGTGTGTGTGTGTGTGTGTGTGTGTGTGTGTGTGTGTGTGGGTGTGTGTGTGTGTGTGTGTGTGTGTGGAGTGTGTGTCTATGTGTGTGTGTTTTATAGTTTGTGTCTGAACCACTAAATAATTGTATCCACATCTAAAAAGGCTACTCATGTGTGTGTATGTGTGTGTGCGTGTGTGTGCGCGATCGACATAAAGGAAAGGATAACAGTTGTCTAACTGATCTGTTCTGTGAACAAGGTGAATAAGTCTGTTCTCCCTGACAGAGCGGCTTAGCTCCCCAGGATAAATGTGTCCGTGATAACATCTATGCAAAACAAAAACAAAGGTTTGCATTTGTGTTCAGCTTAAACAGCACCCCCATAGTTTGTAGTGTACCACTATGGCAATTTCAAAGGCTCTTGTTGGTACTTTTGTTGTTGTTGGGAATTGGTAAGGGTACAGATTCATTTATTGGAAAAATACCAAAGATGCTTTATCAATATTATTGAAGTTATGAACATGTGTATTCATAACTTTATCAAATTGACAAACAATCAAAACAGAGCACCACATTGGAAATTAGGGACCAATAATTAAGCTGTGAACCAGTCTCATAGGTGGCGTTCCCTTTAAAATACAGATCCTAAATAAATTCATTAATTTAATCTGATATATTTGAAGAAACAAAAGAAGGGTGAATTTGAGCAAAGACCTGTTTAACCAGACCTTATTACAACAAATACTCAAAGAACCACAAACAACTGCAATTTAAAGTATAACAGAATTTATTTAACTTCAAAATGATCAATGGCCAGTCAATAATTCTTCAATCATCAAAACCTACAGAATATACCTTTTACAAACTACTAGAGAGCAAAAAAAATAGACATGCAGTGACATGTCTCTGTGTGTGTGTGTGTATGTGTGTGTGTGTGTGTGTGTGTGTGTGTGTGTGTGCGTGTGTGTGTGTGTGTGTGTGTGTGTGTGTGTGTGTGTGTGAGGAGGAGGAGGAGGAGGTGATGAGACGGAGGGGTAGCTAAACCCCGCAATATCAAGAGGCGGACAAGACTCCGCGAGATTTGAGGCCCTCTGTAGTTAGCATGGCTTGTGGCATTTATTCATGTTAGTTGCTAAATCACGTCAGTCAGCTGAACTGACTGTTAACATGTAACAGACACAGAGATACAAAATAGGCTACTTTGCTTTGGGCTAGTTGTTTAGCTATTCAACGCACGTGTAAGCGCGCACGTGTTTGTGTGTGTGTGTGTGTGTGTGTGTCTGTGTGTGTCTGTGTGTATGTGTGTATGTGACGGCCGTAGCTCGCAAGGCCAGCTGTTAGATTAGTGTAAAAGAGGAAAGGAACGCATGTTTTGAAGAAAGAAAAGACATTTTGGATCTTGATTATCAACAATGACCAATCCTCTTGTTCCCACCTGTAGCCCAGGTCTGGGCTAATGTGAAGTTAGGGCAGGCTCTGAGAATTTTGTCTGAACAAGGGGATGATAATTATCACACTCTGGTGTGCTAAACAGTTGATTCTTTGCCGTGGGTCTACACAGGACTCTTGTCACCTTGCGGGCTGTAAACAGACTTATTATCTTTCTGAACAGTAATGAAACTCTGTGGAAGGAGTAGCAATGTAGCATTTACAGATTCACCAGCTACAGTATTCAACACAACATCAACCATGCACCTTGATACTGATCACGGTGCTTGAACAGAAAACTTGGACACGGTGTTCCAATCAGTAGATTAATAATCACAACGTGCATCAGTAGTAGTTATTATTAATCAAACACATTAATGGCAACTCCATCCGGGCAGGGTGTGTGGATCGGTTCAAAGTCAACTCGGAAGGGAAAAGCGGTCCGTGATGTACGATTTCCTTCTAGAGGAAAGCGTGGTTGAGTTCCCTAACTGCAGCGCTGAAACACTGATGCTTGTTTCAGAGGATCCAATGGTGCTCTCCAGAACACCGTTCAGAACACCATGGAAATAATCCACTTTTCCGGGAAATTAACTATTTCCAGCACAATGAAAACGTTTGCCTGTGTGTCGACCTGTTAGCAACTCTAAGTTGCATTGGAAGACAAAGGTTTTTGGGTGCCCAGGGTATTTATTCCCCATCCTTTGTTTCCGAAAGCTTTCAGGCTTTGGAATTGGGTGAAGGCCGCACTTGGACATGACTCAGGCACCCATGCATCCCTTGTTTAAAATCAGTTATTTGTTTAAAATCGGTTAACCTTCTGCGTGGTCCTAACATTGTTTTGGATTATAATATATTGAAAAATGTTTCCAATGTTTTTTTCTAAAATGGCTAACATATTAGAAGAGCATTAACACTACTAAAAATAACAGCTGTGCTGATTCCCAAAAGGGGCTATTGGCATGCTACTGTTGTTTAGCTGGCATATTTATACAATGATCAATGATTGGAATCCCGTTCACGTTGCTTGATGTTTTATTTTAGCCTAAATGAAATACCAAAAAAAAATGCTTTATCAATTTATTACTCAATCACTGTCCCTAAGCAAACAAATAAGAAAGGCGTAACTAGCAACAAAAAAGCCCACCTGTTAAAAAAATACACAAAGCACACATGGAGAGATTACATTAAAGCTCTATATTGCCCTGGAGCTTAACTATTAAGAAATACCCTGAGGATTTGTAGCTTTAGAGATTTTTAATTTTTTGCAATGACGTCAGTTCCCAGGCCAGATGTCTGCTCAACAGATACATAGAGGACAAGTGTTGCCTTCAATGTCTTGACACTCTTGATCCTCCAGATACCACTTACCTGGTGTGAGATGTGTGAGACTCAGGCTGAAGTGGTTTCCTCCTGAGCAAAACCCTTGAGAACCCCTACCCAATGAAAGGAATCATGTCTGCTGCCCTAGAGCTTTGATCCTATCAGTTAGTAAAGAGGACCATGGAGCAGTTACACTGGAAGACTCTGGAGTATATTGTGATTGGCCACACACAAGCGCACAAAGCAACAAACACACGGGTTGCCCTTTTCAAGGGGATAGGTAACAGAGAATGATGGTATTTCCCCACATGAGTGACTTTACCTTGTCTTGTTTAAAGCTGCGGTTCTCAGGACTGGCAACATCCTGTACATGTTGCTGTGTTGATACAAAGGGGAAAGACAAAATGTAGTGTTAACAAGTGAGTTAATCAAAGTTACAGATACAAAAGGGCAGTGGTAATTTTTAGTTGAATGACAACAAGTAAAATTTGTCAGCTATGAAAGAGGTCTGGTAATCCACACAAATCCCCAAAGCGAAACAATACAACTCTTCAAAACTCATCTGTGTTCACATGTCAGCAATGATAACAAAAAAGAAAAAGATATTTAAGAGTAGAAGTAGCAATTCTATGTATATATTAACATTTTGTATTTAATTATATTTACCTCAATTTTTAAGGAGACTGTGCAATTACTGGATTGGACTAAATTAGTAATTCAACAGTTTGGGATCTATGCTTATCAGCTTCTCCATGAGAGTTGGATGAAAAATTGATCCCACTCATGTCTGTATGGTAAATTTGAAACTACATCTGGTTGGATTAGCTTAGCACAATGACTGTCCAAAGGTATCACAATTTGCATACCAGCAACTTTAAAACTGACTAATAAGCATATCCTGCTTGTTCGACCTTACAAACCATAGAAATACAATGGATAAAAAGGGCCATTCAACTGTTAACCGTGATCATTTGATTAGTACAAAAAAGGCAGATTGTAGTTACTTGCTCTGGTGACAACACACGTTAGTGGGGCTGTAAAGTGTATCGCAGCTTGCTGGAAAGAGTGCCGGCTGGCGCAGCTCAGAAGATATTCTTCAGAGCAGTTGGGAGTGAGGAGGAGAGTTTTATCCAGTGGCAGCATGCCAGGGAACCGCAAGACCCAGCCTCCTGTTCAGCTCATTCTCTGTAATCAATGCAGCATGAAAGTACGGCAGAACCAGCCAGCCAGCCAGTGGGAAGACTTGTTAGTTGGCTTAAGTTAGCTTGCTAACTCCGCTTTGCCACCATGCTGAATGAAGCTCATCTAGCGATAACAATGTGGATTGGAGCAATGAGCATTTAGCAGCTGACGTTAATACATCACTGCTCGTTAAACTTTTACTGCAAAACCACAACTTTCCACAAGTCGGTTTATACAGAAGTTTGCGTGTTGCCATGCCAGTGGTACACATAAAATTGGCTGCCGCTCTGACAATTCTGCTATGTTGATTTGAATTGGAATGGCCTTTTATTTATTTTATTTTTATGTTACAAACTGTTATTGTCACTTTGAGGTTGCTAGTCGACTAGTGGAGACTCCAGGAAGTAGCATGCCAAGATATAGTCCAACACACAACCTACTGCACATTTAGAAGATTATGTTACCTATGGAAAGAGCCATGTAAGCTGTTTCCCCAGGTTTCCAGTCACTGGCTAATCTGTGTTTTAAAAAATCAACACATAATATGCACATGCTACGGCGTGTCACCATAGTGAATAAACATCTCATCCAGTCTTTCTACTTCTCTCGTAGTCCAGTGGGAAATTCAAAAGTTTGCAGCTGTTATTTTTCGGGAGAGTGTTCTAAATTAACTGTTGTTTTTGCTGACTACGCCTTAATCACGGTGATTAAACATATTAATAGATTAGAACTATTAATCCTTTGTTGTTTGAGGTGATGGACAGCCCCAAGGTGGCAGATTTTGTTTGTTCTTTTTCTTGTTGTTCTTTTTCTTTCTTTTATCTATTCTCTCTGGTGCTAAATGTGTGCGTTTGTAAAAAAAGTTGGTTTATGTGTGTGGCAAAGGCCTATTTATCATGAGATGGCTGGAGATGGAAGTAGTTGTTTGTTATTATCCTCTGCCCATTTTTTCCCCTCTCCTCTCTTTCCCTTAAGAAGAGGACTGAGGACTGTACCACCCGCTAATCAGCAGTGCTGAGATTAACGCCACAAAAAAACAAACAAACAAAGAAAGTACGAGATTTTTCTACTCCGCCTGGACTTGGCAAGCACTCCTCCCTTCCCTGGATCCCTTGTTTCTTGTCCGAACGGAGACAAGAGGGAGTGTAGAACAAAGAAGTAAGCATCCCTTTGTTGGGATTAGGTGAAAAGAGAAAGACTCTTGTCTTAGAGGCACTGGGCGCATGTTTCCCCATCTAATTAAATAACGCGCCTCTGTGCCTCCGAGATATATTCGTATGTATAAATATATATTTAAATGTTTTGGTCGTGCCTGACTGTGTGTGTATTTGAAGTGCAAACTTCACACATGCGCAAATATGTTAGTGTTACAGCATATTGAAAGACAGAGTGAGTCTAAATAAATCACTATGACCTGTGAAATGGCGGGAAAGCTTTTAAGATAAAAATGTTTGTGCGTGTATCTCTGTGTCGCTATATGCAAGTGTGTTTTTTTGTGATAATAGAGGCTGTAAAAACCACAATCTGCAGCAGTATGGCACATCTTTGTGGTTTAATTGAATTTGAAATGCCATTGTTAATCTTTGTTAATTTACAGTTCAGGCACAAAAATAATCATGACATAAACCCTCTTCTAACTATCTGCACTGTGAGATTTATTGATTCTCCCACCCTAAACATCCCAGTAACATCTCACTGACAGGGTCAAATTCTTTGTATATCTGAGCATGTAATTTTTAAAGCATTGCTGCTAATGTGCATATGTTTATATATGATATAAACAAGTGTATCTGTAACATCTCGATAATAGATCTCCTGAGAAAATCACAACAATGGCTATGTCTGCCACAGCCTAAGCTGGTGTCACATTCAATTCCTTCCTCCGTACAAACTCTTTATCTAAGAGCATTCTTGTCATCCATGAAGTTGCCTCTGACCTGATACAACATGATAGCTGTGATTAAAATAACTCCACTATATCCCCTCCATCTCAGGGCTCTTTGGGAAATGGGAGGGGCAGACAACATTCATTTCATGTCTCAAGTACCCTATTCTGAACATATTTAGTTTGAGGGAGGGATTTGCAGGTGAAGAAAAATATTTGGAGGGAAAAATCACTTTAGCTTCTAATCCAAATGGTCTGGTGACAGGGGACAGGATGGGGCCATCGACCTTGTGTCAAGATGAAAATCACTTAAAAATATACATGTTGTCTTTGTCTTTGTGCAATACTTTAGAATGAATTTGGCAGTTTTACAGCAACTAAGTCTCATTGCAGTTCGTGAAATGGTCACATTATTTAATCTGTTGATTCATGTATGCGGAAACGTTGATGTCGGTTTTTTTGTGTGGTGGTGAGCAAGAATTTTAAACTAATGCATTTCAATGGGAAGTGATCACAGCATGACTATGGTAACGAGTAGTATGAAAAGCCAAAAAATCTGCACATGTTGTGGTTTGGGGTTTTGTTGGGGGTTATTTTCCCCGTTTGGCCTTCCCTGTGTTTGTTTCTTGGTTTTCTCCCCGGTCCTGTGTGGTTCTGTCTTGTGATTCCCGGTAAGTGTCTGTTTGTTCTACTTCCTGTTATTTTGATAGTCAGCTTCCTGTCTTGTTGTGTCTAGTCTTGTCTAGCTTCACTTTGTTTCTCTGATTGTCCAGCCCCGCCCTAATGTGATCCACCTGATGTCTCACCTGTTCCCCATTACCTCGTTACCTCATGTATTTAACCCCAGTGTTTCCTTTGTCTCTTGCCAGATCCTTATGTTGTGTCCTTGTGTGGATGTTCCTGCCAGCCTTCTGTATCTCCTCGTGAGTTGTTGTTTGTTTCCCCGTGACTTTACTCCCTTGCTGTTCCCTGTCCTGCTTTCTTGTTTTTGTGTTGCCAGATCTCCGGACGTGTTTTGGACCGTTTTATGTTGGACTTCCCATTTTGTTTTGTTGGTGGTTCCAGGACTTCGTCAACGCCAGTAGCTCCCGACGTTTTTCTTTGAACTGTTTAACATTAAACTCCTGTGCACCAGCTTCTGCCTGCCGCCTCCTTGTTGCATTTGGGTCCTGTCCTCTCCTTCCCGTAACAAAAGGATCTGGCCACGCTATGGACCCAGCACTCCCCGACGGCAGCATAACGGAGCTGGAGCGGCTGGAGTTCGCCCTCA
>NC_048409.1:17887610-17905850 GCF_013103735.1 Etheostoma cragini
ATTAAACTGCTGTGCACCAGCTTCTGCCTGCCGCCTCCTTGTTGCATTTGGGTCCTGTCCTCTCCTTCCCGTAACAGCACAGGTGGGTTGGTGGATGGGTCAAACAACATAGGATTTTCACCCCCAAGACTGCAGATTGTGTACCGGCGCCTGAAAAAAAACCGAGTTCAGAAACTGCTGTGAGACTGTGTTCTTTGCACACATCTTTTGCAACACAGGAAATCCATACAATCTTAATTTACCCCTAAATGTAATGCTCATTGCTATTGGCTGCTTCTAACTGACCGATTGCCCTTACTCTGAGTGTTATTGGCTGATGTTTACCTCAGCCAGTCTCTATCCCCCTTACTAAAACCAAGAAGTCCATGACTACGTCTTTTTATTTTATTCAATTTTTGTTTGGCCCCGTGAATACAGTATGTGTGTTTGGGCCCAGAGCAATGCTCAAATTAATCAGTTTTTGTTATGATCACTGACACATGCAAGTGTGTTTTAAAACATCAGACACTCAGTCAGCATGGTAAAGTGTAGAATAAGCTAAGGAGGAAAAATTGAGGAAATAAATAGTGAGATGATGAACAAAGAAGAATAAGGAGATAAGAGGGTTGGAAATGAAAGATTGAGTGCCCTAAAGTCAAACTGCCCATGGTCAAACAACCTGTGACACATCACAATCAATAATCACCCCACCTTTTTACTCTTTGTTCAACTATTTGTGTTCTGTCACCTACTCACACACACACACACAGACACACATCCAAGCACAGACAAACACACTGTGACACAGCTGAACCCTTTACAAGAGTAAATGATTTATTTCCTTCAGGGTAAAACTCCAGCGTGAAAAAGTGTTTACAAGTAAGTGTGTGCCGTTTGCGAATGCGTATTGTGTGTGGACTTGTTTGTGTGTGTCCCATTGGCTTTTGCATATGTGCGTATTGCTGTGGCTCTCAGGCCAGTCGAGCGCAGGTCTCGACCCTGTCATTGTGTGGGAGTAGGGAATAGCGGAAGGCAATGGAGCTGGAAACAGAAAATCTGAACAAGACCTGCTAGAAACCCCGGTGGGCTTTTTTACAGCCAGCTATAGAGAACAGCCCTGCGGCACGACAAAATATGATACAAACACACAGCACTCTCAAGACGAGACAATCAGCGAGGTAGACAGGGGAAGAGAGGAGCAGGGAAGGGAAGAGAAGAGAAAAGAAGAGTTCATTGTTTTTGTAAATTATCAATGTGTCTAGATGACAAACAGAGCAAAGGAATGTCAGAAATAAGAAGAGAAAAAATGGGAGATGTAATGAGTGGCCAACAAAAATGTTAATCATTTTCCTGGCAGGCCTGTGAGTGGCCTCATTCTGTCCTGTGCATGCATTAGTGTATATACGTGTGACTGTGTGTGTGTGTGTGTGTGTGTGTGTGCGTGGGCATGTGCGTGTGTGTCCCAACTCCCAACCAGGCAGAGATGGTCATGTCACACAGAACAGCTAATAAATTAATCAAAGCCTTTGAAGGATTGTGTAAGTGAGGCCCTAAGTGCTTTAGTATGCACTCTACTGGTTTGTGTTTTTTCTCAGAGTGTGTGTGTGTGTGTGTGTGTGGGGGGGGGGGGGGGGGGGGGGGGGGGGGGTACACAGCTCTCCCCTGCACAAGAAAAGACTAATCTAATCATTGTCTTTGCCAAACAAATTGACATACAGTAGTGTAGACACAGACATGATCTGTGTGGCTTGAGTTGAATTTATTAATCAACATCCGGCTGCCCACTGTTAAATCTACTTTAAATTCAAAAGGCAGTGCAAAGGCAGTAAGAAGGAGAGTGTGAAAGGCAGATAAAGGCATACAGTAAATAGCGGAATTACATTAAACTAGTATATTAAGATGTAGATGGTATATGTGTTGTATAGAATGGTTATCTCTAAGCGGCAGTTACTCAGTCTGTGGGGACCTGGCTTAGAAATATAGAGTGTGGAGTGCGGCTGAGGTGCCTTTGAGCAAGACAGTGAAACCCCCCAATGGCTCGGGGCGCTGGAAGCTCATTTGATCATGACATCTCTCCATATATAATGCATGTTTATGTTATGGTTATGTGTATTTGGGCCTATTTGTGTGTGTTTGTGAATATACAGTATATCAACAGAGTGAACTTTTTTATTTCCCCTATGAGGGGATAATAAAGTAAACAAGCCATACTATTAGCCAAGGCTGTAATCAAGACCACCTTTGTCGAGTCTAAGTTAATTTCAAGACCAGGACTAGTCATATCCAAGTCAAGACCAAGTCCAAAGACTTTAGAATTCAGGACAAGGCCGAGTCAAAAAAGTTAAAGTCCAGGACATTAAAAAAGGTGTTATGCATGACGGTTTCAAGACAAACATTTTGGGTTATTTGTTGATATAAAAGAAAAAAGTGTCTCAACACCCAGGATTTATGAGTATAGCCATTCCCCTCGATATCATGTGATCTAAAGAAAACAGAATGACATATGGTGATAACTCATAATAGCTGCGTAGACAATACTGCTACTAGAGATGAGCCGAATACTCGGCTGGAACGAGTATCTGGTACGGCTAAAGCACTTTTGCCGTACACGTTTTAAACGAGTAACACGAGTCAATATTTGTGCTAGGATTGAATACAAATCCTCATTGGGTAGCGGACCGTGTCTGTGTTCTGTTATAGGCTAATCCCAGCGCCCCTCCCCCTCACACATACAGATTTCTTTTGTTGCTTTGTGTGTCTTGCTCTGTTCACTCGCACACAGAAAACTGACAACAGCTTTCTCTTCCTCTCCCTCTCCCTCAGTCACTTTTTTTAAAAACCATCAGCTGGCTTCATTAAAGTCAATGCAGATCTGAAAAACAGCGTGTAGAAAAGAAGTGACCAGTCTTACAGATTGGACCCCTATGGATGGTTTATGGCTTCCCCAAACAAATATTGTTTTATAATGTTATTTGGACGTGGGTTAATAGGAAAGACGTGTAATTTCAGAAAACATCAAAGTTTGTAACAAACAGTGTGTAATTTAACATATGTTAATTTTGTTTGAATCAAAGTGCAGATTTTAAAATAAATCCATCAGGAAGTTGTTTTGGGAAGGAGCAGGTTGGGAGGTTGGGACACACACACACACACACACACACACACACACACACACACACACACAAAAGCATTTTTTACAGATTAGGATTAGATGAGAAATTCAATTTCTCATGCTATACTCAACAGTACAAGTATTTGTACATCGTTATATCCTTCAAAAGGCACAATATGTGTTCCATTTCAAAAATCACTGCAAGTTGACTGCTTTTAGCAGCAGAGGTTGATTGTGGGCGACAATACTGTTGTGGTTAGCACACCAAAACTCTACAACCAAAATTGCTGCTTAGCAATTAGCTAATGTCCGTTAGCATATGTAAGGACGTACAGGCTAACTATAGCCAGTAAGCTTTGTGTATAATCTAACAAATATCCATCCCTCTCGTAGGAGCAAAGCTTATTTCATGCAATAAAATTATGGCTCAAAAGGAGCACTAACGTCGCATGTCTTATGTTTATAGCATGGACGCAGATATAGTAAACTCTGAAGTCAGTTGTAATATTTACCTAGTAGGCTAGGCTAATGCTGTTTTGCTAACGTTAGCAAACGTTGGCGTAGCGTTAGATAGCTGTCTAAACTTGTCTAAAATTATTATTATTATCAATATAATAAAGACACCTGGACTCGTGGCCGAGACAAGTCCGAGACCATAGAAAAACGGTTTTGAGTCCGGACTCAAGTCCAGTAGTACAGTCCTGTTATTAGCCAACACTTTTAAAATAGTTTTGTAATTAAGAAATGTGACAAAAAACAAAACAATATAATAACAACTAAAATAATATAAAGTTGTTATGGCAGGAACAGAAGGACTCATACGCAACGGCTCACCAAACAAAAGGATTTATTAAATAGGGGAAGGGAAAGTGGGAAGGCAGACGCCAGGGATCGAGACGCAGAGGGCGAGAGGCTGGGAAGTCTCGGGGAGTGAAGACGCTCTGGGAAGCGGAGAGCCGAGTAGGAGACACGGCAGAGAAAGCGTGGGAAAGCCGGGAGCGTGGACCCGAGGAGGAGACATGGGAACCAGGAACGGGAACGTAGACAGGCTGAAGCGGGACGCTGTGGGAGGGAAACTGAGAGAGGAAGCCAGCTGACTGAAGATGGGAGCAAGCGTGAAGGTGATGACTTTGGGGAGGGAAAACAAAAGAAGTAAGTAGCTAGAAGCATAGGGATTTAAATGTTCAAAAAGCAGAGGCAAGAGGCTTGTAGCAAGTTTCACCAGGGTGAATAAAGCAATGATCAAGTGAAGAGCAGATGGAGAGCCGGGGTCGATGTATCGTCATTGATTGGAGATGGCAGACAAGTGTGGGCGTGGGGAGCAGGTGATTGTGGATTGATCTCAGGTGTGCGTTGTCAGCTAGCTTCAGCAGGTGTAAGAGTGAGAGACAAAAGAAAACAGCAGGGAAAAAACAGGGCAGGCAATAGCAAACTCAGAAAAAAAACAGGAGTTTGCATGTAACTGAACTTATTTTTATTATTACTTGTATTCCTTTAATTGTAAATAGACATTGCAATCTCGCTACCTTCTTGTTCTATAAAGGTCGGACTAAAGATCTGATTTGCTCCAATAATTACACACATGCTACAATTTACTCAACTTTTAGCAGCTTTGCAATAAATCAATAAACCTTCACATTTAGGAGCCTAATAAGTTCTTATATCAATGGGTCAGTAAAATTGAAAGTGGAAAAAAAGCCTTGTCTGTTCCATGTTTTGTCTCCGGTTGGTGGATCTGGCCTTTGGTTGGCCTTTAAACTATGGATTGGACCTTTAAATGTGTTGGGTCTCGTTTGGTTACTCTATTATTATAGTCACTATGTAGAGATGAGTTGTTAAATATGATTAAGTGGTCTGCTATAGCACAAATTATGTGAGAACAACATAACAGCAGGCTTTAAGAGGAGATGCATAGTGTTTGTATATTAATAAACATAAACAGCTGTGCATATGAGCAAGTAAGCAAAAATGTATTGTATAGATTAACTGGGTATGAATCCCCAAATGCACAGCCCGACGCACAGAAGCCGTTCTCCTCTCTAGCCTGACCCTAGGAGCTTGTTGAGCTGTGTGATGTGAATGTGTGATGACACTCTCTGCAGGCATGCAAAATTAAACAGGGGCTCCCACAGGAGGAACCATACATACTTAAGCTGTGATTTCCACTGCTTAATGTACGCCAGGACATTGAGCGCTGGTGCTTGAGACACTCTTGCACACACTTTTGCACACACATACACACATAGAGACATTTACACAATGTTGTATCATTGAAAATGTTGGGTTTGCATTATGTATCCTTGCTTTTTCCATGCAGCATGTCTTGGTATCTTTACAAGGCCATAGATATTACTTAGACACGCACTACGTCTTTACACTTTTCTTCATATTTTTCTCTCTTTGTTTCTGCTCGTCCTTTAAAAAGATTTACCACACTCAACTCAGAAAAACATGAGCCACTTGGTCGGCTGCAATAGGGGAGTGCAGTATACCCAAACATAATACTTCTTTTGGAAATTCATGCTTTTCTTTTGTGGCAACAAGTCAGTGGAATACCCTTCCAACACAGCTAACAACAAATCTTCAAACCTTTTCATGCTTGAAAAAAAACAGGATATTTGAACAAATCTCGCATTTTGTTTAAAAATGTGTAAACATTTTGGAATTGTGTGTGTGTGTGTGTGTGTGTGTGTGTGTGTGTGTGTGTGTGCGTGTGTGTGTGTGTGTGTGTCATGGGAGGGGTGGGAGGAAGAGGTGAAGGGGTTAGGATTTTGATTGATCTGGCTTTGCCCTGTTTGTGAATGGATAGGGGTGGGGGGTCTGGTTTTAGAATCTGGGAATGATAATGATGATAATTTTATTGCTGCAATTTTGCACATGTTTGTGAATTTTTGTAATTACGTGTAAATGGAATGCTTATATCTTTAAAATTGAATGTTCTGATGTTTTGTATTCCACTTGTATTAAATACATTCAAAGTTTCACTTACCTGCCAAGGGACAAATAGTGGAAAATAGCAATTGTGCTACAACTTGGTGGAATGCATTGATCCTTGTTTTATTCAAGGTTCATGTTAATGTAATTGGGCACGACATTACACATTATTACATTACATTACATTGTGTGGATTTGTCCTTAAATTTTTCTCCATTTTCTATCCAACCTTAATGTCTCTTTTTTTGCTAAACATGCTACTGTTCATAAACATCCATACATGGGAGGGAGCATAAATACTGTACATGTGTGCATTCATACACAGACCCAAATAAATACTGTAGTTGAAGTAATCAAAGTTAATCATTTCAGAGACAAACATACCTTGGTCTCCCGGCCTTACAGTGATATTAAACCATACCACTAATTCTTGTTGAGGAACAGAGTCCTTGAGCAAGACTGCCACCTTCATGTGCGCTGCTCTGCTCTGACCCTCCGCTCTGACCTCTGTAAGAATGACATGACAATTTATATTTTGGATTAAATAAAGTATAACATTAATATTGAGAAATGTTGTGGCATTTAATGAATGGATGTGTTAAAGTTACTAACTATGATTTAACTTTTTGCAAAGGAATGCCAAGCTAAAATGTTGTCCGGAGAAAGAGAAAATTCACAAATTGAATAGTTTATTTTCCAGCATCAGTGAAATAGAAGGGCCATGGTTATCATGAGGTAGTCATTTGATTGGTTGTAAGGTTGGTAATTCTCCCTTTACAACTGAACTCTTTTCGCAAGTACTTAGTGTGTTCTTCTCCACTTAACAAAGCTATATGCAGGCACAAGTGCTTGTGTCCTCAGCTATGCATAGCTTATTTTCCTCACATACAGTACATGGATTAGAGTCAAATTCAATGCTCAGATCCTCAAGGTCTAATTTTCATGGATAAATGTCTCTATTCTCATGCATAGAGAATGGCTCATAATGTTCAGTGTCTGAATAATAGAATACCTGAGTGTAACTCACCCACAAGGGAAAAGTTGATGATAATGTGAGTGTGTGTGTAGCTCTGTGCGTGTCTGTTTGTTTTTCTTGCAGTTGGTGTGTGTGGGTAAGACAGAGATTGAGCGCAATAGAGAGAGAGGGGAGAGAGAGAGAATATGAAATAGATGTAGAGACAGACAAAGAGTGAGCACAAGTGAGAAACACATTTTCATGTGTGAAGTATTCTTGCTGCATCCACATGGGAGCCATTGACAGGATGAACTTTTTCTCACCTGCGATGTGATTATAGTCTTCTTGAATGCACACAAAAGCCAGGTCACCTGGAGTAAAAGCACCACAATGTGAGAATGAGAAATGACAAGATGAATTCAAAGGCTATTGGGGGAGTGTGTTCGCGAACAGTATAATGAGCAGTAGGTCTTAAAATGATGAGCAAAATTATTTCAAAAGATTTCTTGTAAGGTGTTTGGGTCAACTAACCATTGACTTGGGCAGTCTTGTACTGCATGCAGATGGTTTTAGATAAATCATGTTCTATTTAAGTTTCTATTGAATATCTGGAATGATTTCACTACTATCCTGTGGTTGGGTCATTGAGTAGTGTGGAAACACTTACTTCCTCAGATGTGACAGTGAACTGCAAAAACATTTTCATTCATAAAAATATATATCTTTAAAATGTACACATGCATCTGCAGGTAGGTAGTAGAAGGTAATTTGTCTGAACAAGGTTAGTTCATAAGTGAGTCTTCATTGAGTCTTCCTGCAAAGAGTTATCAGAGGACAGCTCATTTGTATTAGCAGCAAGACTGTTGTGTCATCGGGGGCCAGAACATGGTGGAAAAACAATATGTATACAGTCTCCTCACAATTATACATTTCTTTTCAACAGTAGAGAGAAGATCTTTTGGCATAATGAAAGTTCCATTCTTAACCCATTGATGACCCTTTGCTTCTACATATTAAGCATTTAAAATCTTACATAAACCCTTCTTACTACTTTGTATTACAGCCACAGGAACAGATCTTGTTTGCAATATCATAACAATTTCAATACACTTACTCCTCATGCACATGCATACTGCACTCTCACACAGAGAACATCTTTTGAAGACGGCAACTCAAAGACATTTCCTATTAGGGGGAAAAACTCATGCAGCACATATTATGTTTACTTCATTATTTTGGTAATAGAGTACAATAGAGTTATGTCTAATGACAAAATAATACAATGACAAAAATCTCTAGAGGCCACCTGTAAACATGAGGAGCTTTAACTAGTTTCAGTGAAGATGTTGGTAAGCTGTGCTCCTGAGGATAACATTCTTCTCAAAACAGAGGGTGTTCAGAGACTCAGTTTTCAGGCCTTGCCCCCAATTTCCACCGGATGCTTAACAGCTGCGGATCAGCTCCGCCGCGTGACGGCTCCGTGCTCCGCCGTCCGTCAACACCCACCGGCTCCAGATTTGTTGCAGAATGGCTGCCGCCATGACTAACAGCTGAAGTCTCAATTTAGAATTCATGTAAAATAGAACCACAAAAACAAGAGTTTGTTTCCATCCATAGGAGAAGACAAGAAACAACTCTGTGCTGTGTTTTCAAGGTGTAGTGCAGGGAAATGCGATCCGCCGTGAGCCGTGTTTCTGTGCTCGACTTCCTGTCCTGTGTGCTGAATTGCTGCGTAGCTCTCCGGAGTCCGGCAAAATTTGAAGCTCTGCATATCTGCTCTGGAGGGCAGGGGACCACCGGAGCTGGGACGGAGTCAGGACGCAGCCGTTCCATAGTCAGTGGAAGTACACACTATGACTTTAATGGAAACCCAATGACTACGCCGTCGTTCCGGAGTGGATCTGCAGCCGTTACGCATCCAGTGGAAATTGGGAGTTAGTTTGACTGAAATTAATGCAAGAGTAACTCTTTCTGCTGGTTTGTCATATGTTAGCAGTTGCTTTTAGCAGTTGGTCCACCCTTCGTCTCAACAGATCACAGGTGTTGGAACTCTGCTCTGCTCTCATTATCAACCCAAATTCAATTATGTAATAGGAGGTCTCAGCTCCTATGAAGTTGAATGGAATTGATCTTGATAAGGAGCAGAGACCCGTGAAATCTGCAGGGTCTGTGACCCACAGACCAAATAATAAGAAATACTGAGAAGATGGATGAGGCTGCCATGTTGATCAGATGTGTGTGTGTATAAAAATTGCTCTACAGTCCAAGCCTTTGAATCATATTTAATAATCAAAAAATGCTTTTGTGCATTAAATGTGTACAGTATGTGTGGGAGCTTTGTGATTCTGTGTGTGTGTGTGTGTGTGTGTGTGTGTAAAACATGTCTTAACAGAGCAAGAGTTAGCAAATAGACAGGCATATGCCCACAGGGTTGATGTTATTCAGAGAGACACACACACACACACACACACACACACACATTCCTGTGTGTGTGCTCTACTGTTAACGGAGTCTCCCAGGCCAGCCAAAGCTGCTCACTTGTCCAAAGCACTGTACTTTCATGTCAATTTGCCATTTCACAAGGGGTGGACAACTCACTGCGCCATTCACTATCTATCCTTGGCCCTGGATGAACATTTTCTGTGGTATACACCACTGCATATACATAGACAAAAGTACTGTTGTTTTTATTTCATGACTATTTTCTCAATAAAAATTGTGTACATTAGATTAAGTGTCTTCCACGGGCCAAGGACCCCTTGATTGAAAGAGAAACCGAGCAGGAAACCCCTACACAGATATTGTTTACAATTACAACACATTCTCACTCCAATCTCGTAAAATAACGACGCTTGGTGAAGTGCATTTGTCATTATTGACGCTAAAAGTCTACTTTAATGTCATATAACATGTGGTTGGTTGGGACTATTGCCGTCCCTTTTGACACGCTTGGTTAGGACTATTGTCGTCCCTTTTGATGCTGATAGGTTAAGGAAAAGCTTGTAGGTGGGCTTACGGTTCTGTGACTCGCAGGAACGGGACGGTTGGGGAAAGGGAAAGGGATGGGCTTACGTTTCCGTTACTTGCGGGGTTGGTTGGGTTTAGGAAAAGGTTGTGCAGCTTCCCTGACACGCGGCAACAACGGGATGGTTAACAACACATTCCTGCCTGATAGCTTCAGTAGTGTGGGAAGTGGAGTCTGCCATCCGCCATGCCCAAGTCCATGGGCCTGGATCCTGGTACCAGTTCCACTAACCACCTCTACGTCCCCTCCATTGTCCACTCCCAGGTCCTTCACTGGGCGCACGCCCCCAAGTTGCTGATCTGGAATGGCAAGAACCCTGTTTCTGCTCCGTGAAAGATTCTAATGGCCTCACATGGAAAAGGACTGCAGAAAGTTTGTGGCAGCATGTGAGGTGTTCGCTAGTGCCAAGCTACCCAACAACTGCCTACTGGTCTGCTCCACCCTCTTCCGATCCCCGGTTGGCCATGATCCCACATTGCCAGGACTGCCCAGGTTAAATGGTAATATGGTCATCCTCACTGTCTTGGACCAGTTTTCCAAGCCGGCTAACTTCGTTCTGCTGGCCAAATGATCGATGTCCTTTGAAACGGTCCGCTTGCTTATCTTCCACGTCTTCCGGCTTAATGGCCTCCCTCAGGTTATTGTCTCTGACCGGGGGCCTCAATTTACCTTCCATATGTGGAAGACATTTTGCTATGCTATTGGTGCCACTGCCAGCCTGTTGTCAAGTTACCACCCCCAGACTAACGGGTAGACCAAGCCGGCCAACCAGGACCTGGGGGCAACCCTCCGATCTTTGGTTCACCGTGTCCCTATTTCATTGAGTTCCCATCTCCCTCGCTGCCACAAGGATGTTGCTGGAGGAGGAGGTGGCAGTTCCTTTGGTCCAAGCTCATCTACAGCGTACTGTCCTCCCTCGTAACAATATGTGTGGCTATGGCTGTATGGGCTATGCTAACTTTATGCTAACTAGGGCCACTTGCACATCAATAGGCTCCTATTGTTCACAGTCAAATACCCACAAGAGCCACAGGCAACTTTCACTGTAGGACAGATTGGTAAACTCTCAGTATCATATGCCTCACTAAATAAAGAAATTAGTAAGGTAGGTTGATTCAACAATAGCCTTTAACTAAAACCAACACAAATACAGGAAAAGATGATTGAACACCTAAGAATGCAACCAGACAGTAGGTCAAGGACAGGTTGCAATTTCTTGTTCTGTAACTGTACAGTATCTGACATCTCCTAAATCCTGTAACTATATGGTCAAACTGGGACCCTAGAAACCAATAGGCAACTTTGATCAACCTCCCCAAAGTGTATTTGAAAGTTCCGTTATTTAGCCTGTTGGTTTGGTTCATGTGATTGGATTCTTGCCTATTGCTTGCCTATTTTGTGTGGCAAATACTGCGAAGACATAACCATGGAAGAAAGCTGTCATTTGTTCAGATTTTATTTGGATTGTCTATGTTTCCTCGGCAACTGGTGAAGGGGATTAGTAAGTACTCCATGTCTGGTCTTAGAGGTCAAGGATAGCTGTCTGTCACTGTCTTTTCTGTCTGCTTGCACACACACACACACACACACACACACACACACACACACACACACAGCATTTTTTCTGTCACTTGCCACTCTGCTCTTGGTTGAAAATGCAAAGCAGCAGGAGATTAAAAGCCAAAGTCCGAGCTGTCTCAGACTGCTGTCGCCAGTGTTTGAAAACACATTTTCTGCAGTTGACTGAAGTCAATAAGGTTCCTGGGGAGATAAGGCAATAGGCAGACATAGTGAGAGAAGGTGAAAAGAAAGAGAGAGAAAGAGACAGAGAATAGCAGACTAGGAAAGCAATAGTGAAAGTAAAGAGGTCAATACGCAACAACTTCAACAAACTAGAAGCCACTTATGGTCTATCTCTGTCCATCTTTCTCCATCTACCCTCCTACCACCTACTTATCTCTGGGGAGATAAATGGGACTGGAAAAGCTAAGTTGGGTGACAAGAACTGGTTTTGAATGGGAGCCTGCTCTAAATTTTGAAGGACTAGGAATTTTGGAGATCAAAAATCTCCACAGTGCGAAGGGTCTGGCTAGATCACATAGTAGTCTGCGATGGGAGAAAAACATGCTCTGGTTTATTGGTATTTCTCTGAACCAATCACAATTGTCATGGGCATTGCTGTGCTCCGTATGGAGCCGCTGTGAAATAGCCTCAGGAAAGAACTTGTTTTGGTGGAATGTGCACGTTCAAAAGTTTGGTTGCAAGTGTGAAAGCTCAGATTGGACAGATAGTCTAGCCAGCTGTCTCAATTTACCATGCAGAGATCTGAGAAGCAGTTAACCATAGTCCTCATAAATCCATCGGAGTTTAAATTCCAACACACAGGAAACAGAATAAAATGGACATCAGCAAAAATACATGCATCCGGCGGAATTTCCTTTGGCATTGGAACAATCCCGGAAGTGGATTGTCAAGGATGTAGACTAAGTAGCAGATCACAGTACAAAAATGGAAATTATGACACGCAAAGGTGGGTTGCTGTCATGTTAAAAAGAAGTCCTACACAAAATTACACATGTTTGCCTTTTCTGCTCAGATACCCCTAACAACATTGTTTTCACCATTAGGTTGGTGACTGATTTGGCACAAACACCTATTAATAAAGGTTAGGGAGAGATCATAGCGTTAACATAATGCAAGGTTGACTGTCAGTAAGACATTGGAAAGAAACAATGTTCTACACAGCCTCTACAAACACTTGTCAGTTAAACAGGAGGTTTTAAGAAGTGGAATAAACATCTATTCTCAAATAAACTGCTGCAATGCTTTATAATATGTCCACTGCTGTACTTGTAAAAATGACATATGAGCTGTGGTTAACTCTATAATAGCAAACTCCTTTTTATGTGGTGCTTGAAAACATAACTCTTGATCGTGATGTTGTGTCAAAGGTAAGTACAGCGGTATACTGTTTCACCCTTTTGGCTTTGTGTGTGTAACAAAATGTAATATGTGCATGTATGGCCTCGTGTGTTACATGTATTGTTTAATATTCAAATTTGTCTCCCAAAAGTAGAAAACCAGATTATAATGGTGAGTCATTACTGCAAGACAGTGTGGTGGGAAATGAAAGCCCATTATAGTGGAATGCATTTCTCAGTGGAGTCTCTAATGGCAAGGTTTTATTTGCAAATCCAGCTTATCTTACTTTATAACATGGTAATCACAGACTTGTTGATTGCAGTATGATTCTGGACCAACCTTGAATTTCAGGGAAATGGCTGCTCTGTGTGAACCATGCCAACAATTAACTTCATAGCTTATTAGGTATGTGGGTGGTTTTATGAAAATGTAACCACATTTATTTCGCGTAATTGACAGATTCAATTGTTCATGTGAAACACCATGTCAGTGTGAGGTGTCTATTAATATACCAGATGCAGACAAATCACCACCTACTCAAGGCTAGTCAGCCCACAAGGCAGGCCGTACTGTTTTTGAACCATAGAGATAAGTTCTTCTATAGCTGAATATACACAAAAGCCGAATATACATGGAGGTGAATAAGAGGACATACATCACCTATAACAACATACAGTACAAACATGTACTGAAGTGAGGTCATTGGAGGTGCCCTTGTCAACCAACAAAAGGAAATACCTGAATTAAAAGTAAGTCAAAATCTTCCCCCTGGCTCATTCGAAGAAAAGGAGCGTGAAAGTATGCTTCCTAGACTTGATATGTACAACTCTATATGGAAATGTACAGTATATGATTGGTCCATATGATTTGGTTCAATTGCATTAAAATGCACTGTCAACACCCCTGTTGTGCACCCTTTCACAAGCCATTTATAATAAGAACTATACTTTCAAGTTGCAAACCTCACTAACCTGGCTCTTCACTCAAATCCAAAAACAGTTTTCTTCAGTTTTGACTTTGTGAGGATGTACCATTTACTGCAGTCACAAAATGCAAGAGTGGAAAGCTCCATGCTGGCCCGGTTTCGTCTGCCTTTGTAATTGGCCCATCCAGACCCCATGCTGATATAAGCCCTGTGCTTTATCAAGACAACCTGTCGTTTTTTATGATGAAACCAGATTAGATTTACAGAGGGATCTGAGGAGAGGCGGGAAGAGGGATGGATTTCTTCTCCTCAGACACCCCAGCAGAGGAACCACAACGTCCGATTTTCATTTCAGAGTAAAAACTCAGGGGAGTCTGAGTTATGGACATGACAACAAACGCTGTTTTACTGCCCATGATGCGCTCGGTTTGTCCACCTTGCTCCATCTCTATGATGATTCTCCCCCCTGCTTGTCTGTCTGACTTGTTTAGTTGTTGCTTGTGAATTGTTGCATCTGTCTGCCTAACTATCCATCTTATTGGAAGTCAGTTTGTCTTTCAGCTTGTCCCCATGTTATTTTGTACCTCAGTCTTTATGCTTGTCAGAAGTCAAAGAAGTACAATGTAATTCTCTTGTCTTTGCCATCAACTATCCACCCTAATAATGGCTGAAATGTTCAGTTCCCTCCCAAATGTGACTAATTCACATGATGTATCCATCTCCCTTTGTATTCCTTCTGTGATGATTGTATTAAATTGTGCCTCAGAATTGGCTTAACATTTGTGGTCATTAAATGCCTTTGTTGGCACATCATTTGGTTGTTCATTATGTGGGATAGTTTTAATTGCTGTCCCTTGGCTTATGCAATAGTCATGATTGTTATACATGCAGATAACTATCCAGCAGCAATCATCTCTCAGAAGGTCAAAAACAATATGACATCAGGCTGATGGAGTGGACCTGTGAACTGTATTATTGCAACCCATCGGGATTTCCATGCAACTAAAGACTGAGCCTCTGTTGTGCTTCATGAGGTAAAGGGAAACAGGGATTGTGTAATATACTATATATATTATATATATCTATATATATATATATATAGATATATATATATATAAATATACTGTGTATATATATTAGTACTTTCAGTTAAATGCGTTAATGCAAACCAATTTTAACGGTGTCTATTTTTTTATTGTGAGATTAATGTTCTTTTTGACCTAGCAAACTTAGTAGATTTTTCACATGCTTTTGCAACAACTAGTAATGTTAGGAAAACTACAACACCAAACCGGATCTAGCTAGACTGGAAACAAAACAACAAGCACGGCGCACACACTTGTTTGGACTTGCAAGCCGGCCAAAGAGTAGTAACGTTACGTTTTGAATGGATGGCGAGCGTGAGTCACCAAAATGGATGCCAATAAGATTGAACACTACAGTAGGCTACATGCAAATGTTGTTTTCAAACATTTGCACACATCAAGACAATCCTCTTTTCCATGTTGATAACCGCATTGAAATGAGAAAAAACAATGGGACAGAAAGAAATTAATTGACATTGAGAACAGATAAAACTATGCCATTAGTTGCAAGTTAACTATAACATTAATGCGATTAATCGTGATAAAATATTTGAATCGTTTCACAGCACTAACATACAATGTATACCATATATACTGTATACACACATTATATACTGTACATATGTGGATTGAAGAGGACGGAGAAGTCTAAAACCACATACTCTGTTATTCATAAAGGAACGAAACAAGGAGATGTGGAGACTAAAATGGATGATTATGGGAAATGGCCATGCAATGCATTTTTGAAGCCCTTAAGACCATACGTCACCCATACATACTATGTTGGAGTTCCTATGTCATATGCACTTTAAAGAGTGGTGTCTGACACAATAGAATATGATAAACTTTACTGTTATTGCAGAAGCAATTGTACAATGACATTTGCTTTGAGTGCTTTGTAGCGCCTTCCAGAGGGGTAACAGACCCCACCTTCACCATGGGAATATGGCCATCTAAACTAAATCTTACATTCCTATACTTACCCATTTGACAAATACAGCCCTGTTTGAGGATACACACTAATGATGCTCCATTGGTGCAAAAAGGCTTAATTTGTAGCAAAAAGCACACCCTGCATGGTTTAATCTTTATTGGCCTGTACAACTGACACCCCGATAAATGCTTTTTTTGCTATTTTCTGCCTCCATCTCCTTGTTCTCAGCGGGTAGTAGTTGTATGCAGCATGAATATTTGCTGCAACATTAGGCCATAAAATGTCATAGTTTACAGAGGTGCAGTTTCAGTTTGACCCAGCCAATCAAAACTGCTCATTATTAGCATCCATTTTGCAATATGCCTCTGCAAGAAAGTAACATTCAGTCGGTTGGAAGTCAGTTCTGTGAGAGTAAGTTGGAGGAGGATGACAATGGATGTAGAGCAAAGACTGAAAATGTGTAAAGCATCCCAACAGCTTTAGGTACAATTACTCCCATCATTGTGTGTCAGTGAAAAGTGAAAGACGATAAAGGGGATGGAAAAGACAAAGAACGGTAAAGCGATTGAAGGAAAAGGGTGGTGGAAGGTTGAATGAGGG
Organism: Etheostoma cragini; assembly: GCF_013103735.1. NCBI lineage: Eukaryota > Metazoa > Chordata > Actinopteri > Perciformes > Percidae > Etheostoma > Etheostoma cragini. The sequence continues at coordinate 17,904,082 of NC_048409.1, forward strand.
AGGAAATAGGAATGGGCAGGACAAAGAGGGAGTAAATAAGAAAAATGAAAGGGAAACAAAATAAGGAAAATGGATCATAATAATAACAATAATGGCAGAAAAGGTCAAATATGTGACGATCAATATTTATTCTTTAATAAATCTTTTGCTGAACATAGTAGTGGTTTGATCTTAAGGTCAAAGGACAAATGAGTTGAACTGGAAAATTCCTGTATGCCTGAGATGCATACACATACGAATATAAAAGGACACAAACTGTTGCACACATATGTTAAAAAGGACACACATATTATGTATTGACGCATTGCACACATGTTGCACATATAGCTCATTCTAACAGAGATATTCCGTGACCATGCAGTGGCTTAGGGGGTTTAGTTTAGTTAACAGTTTGTCTGTTAAGGTAGAAGAAGCTGTAATTTACTTATTATATATAATTAATTTTGTTTGTGTATGTCGTATCTGTGTATTTTTGTGGGCTTACCACAATACGGCATACTCCATTCTGATATTGTTGCATCATTGAGAGAATTGAGGCAAAATACCATCAAGAAATCAATCATACAGAAAAAAAGCTTCAAGCAACTACTATTATTTTTAATGTCTTTCTAAATAATGCCACCAACAAAGGCAACCAAATTTGTTTTTATTTATTCACGGGCCTGCTTATTTCTTATCCAGGTCATGGATACAGGAGCTTCTTTTTTTCAGTTTTCAAATATTGCACGCAGGTTAAAAAGCAAATAAGCGACTGAATTCTTGCCTTCAGCATTTTCATTTCTTGTTTGAAATATGTGAGCAGTCATCTGAATGTTCTAAACTGTGTTACACGATTAGAACAGGTCTGAAGCCTCATAATTCTCCACACTAATAAAGATGAGATGTGACGCCACGCCTTATGTCTGCTTCAGTTTATCATCTTAATAACATTCTCAAGCAATGCACACACACATTATCCCTTGACACACAAAGACACACACACACACACACACACACAAACGCACAAACTCACAGCCTCAATACAGTTATCAGTTCATTAATTCACTATTACATTAGTTTCGCATTGCCAGACCATCCTCCACAGCGCTGCGGATGGAGCTCTGGCTAGTCCACACAGCACTCCAGGATACGAGAAAAATTTCTGCGTGCAATAGAGACAAAATGGTGTAGCGGGATTGGGTGTTACGTGTCTTGTAATAATAATAATAATACATCCATATACGGGAGTGGATGGCTAGCAGAAACAAAGCTCCTTAAGCAGAAATGTATAAAAAAAAGGGTCTTTTAAATGACAAAATGAGTTCAAAGCCCTTCTGGATGGTTCTCTCCACAAGACTAAAGTTATCTGCATGTACTATCAATGTAAATTGAGTTACCACCAGTGTAGTCGAGTCTCAAATAGCCTACCATTTGAGCATTAAAAACTTAACAAAAACTAATTTTCATAGTACATTTAGAACAGACTGAACTAGGAGATTTATGCGAATAAAAAAAATAATCAATCGTAACCCTATAATATACTGTAAATATTATTTTCTTTTCAATCTCACCTTCCTTTAATTTCACAATGAAAACATAATGAAAACTTTTTTGATGAGAAAGGCACAACCAGCACACACAGAATGCAGTTTTATATTACACATATTCTGTACAAAGCAGTACATGCACAGCTGTTACCCCTATTAAATACTGTAAGTCACCCATTCTTTACTATGTGATGATGCAAACTCTCTCTCTCTCTCTCTCTCTCTCTCTCTCTCTCTCTCTCT
>NC_048409.1:17905948-17907238 GCF_013103735.1 Etheostoma cragini
ACACACACACACACACACACACACACACACACACACACACACACACACACACACACACACACACACACACATTTACCTAAGTGAATCTTCATTATGGGTAATGTGTCTACAATGCACTGCTTTATATTTAATAGTGATAAACATAGCAGTGTTTATTCCTGGTCAGAATATGGGACACACATCAACAGAAAGAATGGTGTGTATATATAGCACTTATAGTCTTTATCCTGTCATCTGTCTTTCAGTTGTGTGATTAATGTGGTATAACATTTGTAATAGTTTTACAAGTAGGTTTATGTGAAATCCCAGTCATATAAGAAAGTACATTCATCTGTGTATTTGTGGCTGGTAAGAATTGTCCAAAAGTGAAGCCTGTGTGTGGGTAGTTAGCTCCAACAGCCAAAAATGAGCTTTTAATGCCGATAGTTACAAAAAATGACATTGTGAAAAGGATGTTGTGAATTCAGTCTTCTTTTATGCTGACAATAGGCAGCTGTTTCTCAACTGAACCTCATACGTTTTCAACAAAACATTTTGTTAATAAACTAAAAGTTGCAAAACACTTAACAATCATTTAACATTATCAAATGCTGTTGTGGGGTGCCCTGGTAGCTCACTTGGTGGAGTTCAAAGGCTTATACTTTGTCCATTCCGCAGCACCAAGGGTTTGACCCCTTTGCTGCATGTTTTGCCGCACCCCCACCCCCTTTTCTGTCTAAAACTGTTCTATCAATTAAAGGCCAGACTGCCCGAAAAATCATCTTATCATGACCGAAACTGATTTTTGGGTGAAAGTGTGGAAAAACACTAGACAAGGTAAACCCTGCCCAAACTGCCGGCAATTTGATTTTGCCCTGCAGCTCGGTCTGAAAACCTGCATGTTTAATTCTCCTGCTCCAGTTTCTAATTTTGCTGGAACCAATCACAAACTGGCTTATTTAACTGGCAAAATATTGGCAGGTTTAACACAATGTCGACAGAGAAGCGACCCAGCAGCTTTTTGTTTACATTTAACATAGCGGCCACTGAATGCAAGCACAGCAAACCCGTTGATGCTGCTGTCGCTTCTATGTTGCCTGGGTCGTTGGTTTGATTGGTTAAAGGACTATCCAACTGCGTACAGAGTCATTTGAACTATGCCCGTTGGTCACACCTCTTGTACAGAGAAAATACAGAGCAGACTCCCCAGACCAATGCTAAGAATGCAAAGAATATTAACCCCTTAACGCCTACTGTCATAAATATGCGACAAACCGTTTAACTTAATTAACCAGCCGAGATAGCGTCTTC
>NC_048409.1:17907338-17954015 GCF_013103735.1 Etheostoma cragini
CAACATTATTTACCATCTACTTAAAGGCAAAAACACACATAAAACATTTTTTTATATACAGCTATATAAATTCAGGCGCCCCTTTAAGCCCGCCAACTTCATGTTAGCAGATGTGACATGGGCCAAATTAAAAACCTTCCAAAGATGGTTTCTGTTATTTTAGGTAGTTCTTATAGTGTACAATTATTGATATTTTATTAATTTTAAACCAGGTCTGTGTATTGGCACTATGTGTGCAGATAAATCAGTGGCACCAGCTAAGAGTGTTTTACCACAATTTCAGTAGAAAACATCCCGTTCTCACAAAATCATTTATTTTCCCACTCATTGGGTGACTTTCTTGCATTGTGATCTGTGCTCTGTGGCGAAGTTTACAGAGAGAAGAAAGTCAGTAAATGCTAGGGCTTCACGCTGCTCATAGATCTGACAAACCATGGGAAACCATTCTCTCCCATGGTTTTATGAACCCACTGAATCAAAGTTAGTGAAAGGTTAAAATTTGAGGCAAATACAGGGTACAAGATTACTTACAGAATGTAATGTCACTAAAGCCATTACAACCAACAGTTATAAAGTTATAATGTCTCTGTTAAATCACTTATTGAACAACAACACATCATCACACCCAGAGACACACTAATGTACAGAGTTTCCGCTAAGGGCCAACATACAGTGTCTGTTCTGGCCGTAACTGTGGCACTGTTGTCTCATATGTCTTTTGGTCTTTGTGGACAGTGAGTCATTATTAACTTAATTTTGTTGTGCATTGCAAGCCACTGCATCTGAATGAAAGCATATGAGGATCATGGCAAGATGTGAATTTATCCACCGAGTTGCTAAGCTTTCATTTAATGGCAGAGGTTTAAATCAACACAAATCTCTTTGACAAGATTGAAAGCCATGAGCACAATTTAATACTAACAGGATTTAATGTGCTCATGCATTAAATTGACTCCTGATCCTGGGACACATGGCTTTCTCATTAAGCAGTGTCTGCTCTTAATTTAGCCAACATGAGGAAAATAAAATACATCTGTAAAAAATATATATTCAAATTTAACAACATTGTCTTAGGCAATCCTTACCCAGACAGAATAATTAAAACCAATTTAATTTGACAGTTCTCTGCCCCCTTTTTTTCTACTCCTCATCCCCTGCATTTATCTCTATCTTTTTTTAAAGGAAGACTTACACAATTAGCCCCAGTCCAGAAGGTAGTGGGCTTAGCAGTAGAAAAGATGCAGATACAGAGTTTTGACTAGAAGACAATTTTGTATTTTTTAGCAGTTCTGCCTGCTTACAAATTAGGACATGACGACATATTTTCATTAACCAGGTTTAGTAGATTGTGTTTAATTTAAAAAGGTTACATGATTACAAATGTGTCTATACATATTTGTCTGTGTGTGTGTGTGTTGATGTGAAAGATTGATGATATAGGGTTAATGCAAGATAAACGGCAGGTTGAGTGGTGACTACTGAAAGGTACTATTGTACCCAAATATATACACTGTATAAATGTATATGTTTGTTGAGTCATTTAATTCTACATTAAGGATGTGTTATTAATCATGTAATGGTTAGTGAGTCTGCTGGCTTGACTCAAATCAAGGTTCTAGGTTAAATTATTGTCATTGTACAACATAAGTTTGCACAAAAATGTAGTTGTAGTCCCCTTATGCTTCATAAGATAAAGCAAAAAGGCATACTATTGTTTTTGGTGGAATTTGGAGGATGAGGTGGAGTTGAGAAGTCTCATAGCCTTAGGAAAAAAGCTGGTCTGTTGTCTGGTGGTACAGCAGCGGCTATTCCTGTAATACCTGCCGGACAGCAGCAGATCGAACAGACTGTTGGTGAGGGCTGGGGTGAGGGTTGTCTTTTAGTATTTTTTGGGCTCTGCGCAGGCACCTTGTCTCACTCAATGATGTTCGGTAGATGGTTTCCAATGATGTGGATCGGTGGGCAGTTTTAATCACCCACTGTAGAGCCCTCGTGTCCTGGGCCGGTCACATCCCAGTTTGTAATGTTTCCAGTCTGGATGCTTTCTATTGCTTCTCTTTAAAAGTTGACAAGAACTTGGCTGGGAATCATTGTCTTGTTAAGTTTCCTTAAAAAATACAGCCATTTTCTAGCTTTTTTCACCAGGTTGGAGATGTTTGATGACCATGTCAGATTGTTTGTGATGCTGTTTCCCGGGAACTTTAAACTGTTCACTTGCTCCAACTCAGCTCCATGGATGAAACAGTTGTGCAAGATTGTTGATTTCCTCTAAATATGAAGTCCCATGGTGGTGTCATCCATAAACTTCACAACAGAGTTCTCTCTATGTCGGATTTGCAGTCGTGGGGATACAGCATGAACAATAAGGGGCTAAGCACACAGCCCTGGGGGGCTATTCAACACTAGAGTGGAGGAGGTGTGACCACCAATCCAAACTGCCTGGGATCTATTTCCGAGGATGTCCAATATCCAGTTGCAGAGTGCGGCTGTCCAAAAGAGTGTACTATGTTTGCCATCAGTTTCATGGGGGGGAGTGTATTGAATACTGAGCTGAAATCACAGCATTCTGATGTAGGTGTTATTATTTTCAAGATGTGTGAGGGCTAAGCTGAGGGCAGTAGAGACGGCATCCTCTGTGGATCTGTTGGCTCTGTTTGCAAACTGGTGAGGGTCCAGGCTGGCTGGGATGTTGTTTTTGATGTGGTGAAGAACAAATTTCTAAAAGCATTTAATCATAACAGTGGTGAGTGCAATCATACAGTAGTGGTTTAGACTAGACACTGCAGACTTTTTAGGTATGACGAGGGCTGTCTTCAAGCTGTTAAATGAAATGTCAGTGATGACATAAACTAGCTGGTTGGTACGTGCTTTTAGTACACACCCAGGAATCTTATTAGGCCCAGCAGCTATGCCAACATTTTGGTTTGATGTATGTGAACAGCATGCTTGCCGTGAACCTGCAGAGAGTAGCATCACAAGGTGTGTTTTTTTTAGTGACACGGATTTATGTGTGTGTGTGTGTGTGTGTGTGTGTTAGTGTGCGCGCGTCATACTTTCCTCTCAAGAGGTACCAGATGGTGGTGGCACAGCAGAAGGGAAAATTGTCATATTTTAGGCTTAGACTCTGTATCTGCAGTATCCGCTAACCTTTGTGTGTCACTAAGAGAGAAAGACTGATAAATGAAGATATGATTGAATTAGACATAAGGTGCCCTTGATATAAGAAAATAAACACATGATCACTGCTAAACAATGAATGGCTCAATAGTGTGTATTTGTCCTGCAGAAACCGACCTGATGATGATGATGATGATGATGATGATGATGATGATGATGATACAGACCAACCTTTATTTTGGACTTTAAGTTTGCTACATAATAAAATTAAAAAATAATAATAAAAACTGAAAATTAAAAATATAAATTGCAATCCAATAACATTATTAATTGTTGTGGTGATTTTTAATGTATAATAAAAAAGTAGCACACCCTTTTTACATTACAATACATCATTAGAGAGGATAGATTGTATAACTTTCTCATAAAAAAAGCCTAACACATTTAGGCATGCTTTGCTGTGCATGTACGCACACACACTACAAAGAGATGGGGTATGAACATTAACCATGCATAAAACAGCACACAGTTGTACATAAACATAAACATACACATACAAACCCATACAGTGTTGTGTTTACACACACACTTACAAAGAGATGACAAGCATGACATTGAGATACATTTCTAATGAAGCAGAGTGAGAAAAACTGATTATGAAAATCCAATGTTAATGTTTCATTTCTTCAGCCTTGTTTATAACTTCATTAAACTACTGTTAATGAAATAAGATATTCAGATTCAGTTCCAAATCAACAATGAGCTCTTCTACATGGATACAATACTGCATGAGCATCCCTAAGCAGCAAGAAAAGCACACCTGAAATGAGGGTACCATATTTTAATGACTCCCACAATTAAAAACATTTGGGATTAAAGGGAACCTAGTGTTACAATGTCCGATTTTCATGTGAATGTAAATGTGGCCAAAGCTTAAAATAAGTGTTTCAGAGAATTCACTGGAAGCAAAAACCTCAGATTTCCCAAGGTTCTGAACGCTTCGCTTTTTTAACGTTTTTTCTGCTCTTGGCTCTGTCACGTCACTCTGAGGTACGTTGCTATGATTGGTCATCTGCGCCAGAAAGGTTATGAAGCATTATTTAGGCTAATGTCACTGCAGTGTTTTATGCTGGTACTGTAGCCAAATGTTAATACCCAAGAAGCTGTAATCATTGCTACCAGCTTGGTAAGGTTGATGTGCCCTACCCACTGATTTATGTACTGGTTTCATAGACCCCCAAAGTACAATATGGCTTGATCAGTGAATTTTCGAAGATTCTATCCTTGATTGTGCCCAACTCGAATACAAGTTTAATCCTTGTTGATTTCAATATCCATGTCCGTTGTCCATCCAAGCCTTTAGTTAACCAGTTTCTAAAACTTCGGTCTGACTCAGTCTGTAACTGGTCCCACTCACAAACATGGTCACGCAATGGATCTGTTTTATAATTAAGTTTTCCTGTTCTAAATGTTGAGCTCGATGTTGCTAGTCTATGTGACCATAAACCTGTTATTATTCAATGCATCACTTTCTAATCCAAACCTTGCTTGCCAGGTAGCTACAAACAAGCAGTGAATCCGTCCAGGGCTTTTTTATTAACAAGGTTGACACCATCAGATCTTGTATTTCACGTACTGATCACGACCCTTCTAAATTAATCATATGCCCTGCTTCTCTGAATTGTTTTGTGCCTGTGGGCCTGTCACCATTGATGGATTTTATGAAACGCATCTATTCATCTTCATATATTGTCCCCTCTCATCTTTTGAAATACTATTGGTCCCAGCCTCTTGTCTGTAATAAACAGCTCTCTCCTGAATGACACAGTCCCATCTAACTTTAAACATGCTGTGGTTGAGCCTCTAATTAAAAACCCAACCTTGACCCTACTGATTGTAACAGCTTTAGGACTATTTCTAAATTATCATTTACGTTTTATATGAGTTTGGAGAAGGTTGTTCTTGCTCAGCTCTCTTCATTTTTAAGTGAAAATAATGCCTTGGAACAATTTCAGTCTGTTTTCAGAGTACAACATAGTATAGAACAGGCGCTTCTTAAAGTGCTAAATGATTTGTTGCTTTTCGGCTACAGAGGAAATTGTGCTATTTTACTCTTGCTGGACTTTAGTACTGCATTTGACACTTTTGATCATGCAATCTTGTTAGATTGTCTTCAGCATAGGGTAGGGATTCAGGTGGTTGCTCTACAGTGGTTTAATTCTTATTTAGAAAATATAACCTTTTCTGTTAAAATTTGAAATATCCACCTCTTTGGCAGCGATTAGATGCGGTGTACTTCAAGGTTTTATTTTAAGGGCAATTTTATTCTCTTTGTACATGCTTCCATTGGGCTTCATTCTTCACAAACATAATATATCTTATCACTATTATGCTGATGACACACAGCTGTACCTGCCTCTAAAAACAGGTGATACTAACTCTTTACAGTCCCTTTTTTACTGTTTAAAAGACATTAAATGCTGGATGGCTAACAACTTCCACAACTGCCACACTCCCTCGTCCCCTGTAAACCTCCGCATCCATCAGGCCCTTCACTTCACCACCTTCAATTCACCCTCGGACTTACTACAACCAAAAGTCAATGTTCTGACTCTGCTTCTGGGGTCCACACTAGAGCTAACCACAACAGTAAGGACATGGAGACTGTAATTCATCCTCTTATTTTGTCTCGTATTGACCACTGGAATTCCTTGTATTTCTGGGATCATCTTTATCATGCCTGCAGCTTGTCCAGAATGTGGCTGCTTGATTGTTGACTAGTACCAGAAGGAGGAATCATACCTCCCCCAATATTGGCTTCTTTTCACTGGTTACCTGTCAAATATAGAATCTATTTTAAGGTAATGTTACTTGTTTTTGTGGCATTACATAGATTTGCCCCTTTGTATATTGCAGATATCCTTACCCTACATTACTTCTCTCCCATCTTTTTTGAACATTAAAGTGTAAACATGTTTAAGTAGAAACACAAAATACAAGTATGAACCTGAACATTCTATATAATAGTGCCTCTTTAAAGGTACCCTAATGTGTCCAATTGGTAATCTCAAGCTAAGTTTCCATCCACTTGTCCATCGAATTATCTAAAGTTTGGTAAAAAAAATCATGTGAATACAGCTAGTGAAAGTGTTTCTATCCAACTCGTTTAAAGTGAATAAAAACCTGTGCGTAATGACGTCACATGGTGTTTTTCAATCAAATTGGTATATCAAATTGATTTAAGATATTTTAAGATGTTTCCATTCATTTTTGCATTGCATCACACAACATTCAAGCAAAAAATTTGCAAACAAAGTTTTTCTAGACAAAATGGATCACGGCATCTACCAACAAATGATCAACATTGCACAAGTTGTAGGCTAATAGTGCTTATGTGCCAGCTGATAGCGACAGCTCAAGCTATAATAAGAAAACAACGACACTAGGAACACATTGCCATGATGATGCAGATGCAACGTTTTATTTTCCCTCCGGCACCACTGCAAGACAACTCTTTTTTAAGACTCGCTGTTTGAATGCCTTCCATTTTCTCCGGAGGACATCCCACGGCTTGTCCAAATTTTTGTCGGCCATTTCCTTAGCGAGTTTCTGATAAATGAAATTCAAAAAGTCTTTCATCTCCGTGTTTATCCACTTACATCTGTCTTTGTTGACACCCGCCATGTGTGCAAACAAAGCGGAAATATTGGGCAGAAATGAACTAACTTCTTCCTCTTGGTTTTGTGGCGGGTTGCAACCATAAAATTACCCAAAATCTAATCACAATTTATTGTTTATTCGGCAAATATTTTTTCCATCAGCATTTATTGCATAAGTCGTATATTGATCTAGATAAAATCCGTTGAGACGGAATGTATTTCCTTTGATTCATGAAATTCCATCAAATTTTACATTTCCATAAGGGATTTGATATAATTTAATTAGGTAAAAACCTGTGGATGGGAATTTCATTTCATTTACAAACAAAATACAGGTACAGCTGGACAGAAAAAGTGCACTGTGCACATTGTTTTAAAGCGGCAACCAAAGTGGGGTATTAGAGTAAAATAGAGGCAGAGAGAAGTGTAGTTGGGGAATGGATAGTGAGATAAAGTAATGGGTGGACAGAGGGAGGATGGGATGGAAAGCTAAAGAAAGGATTAGCCATGCGTCGAACCGGAGAGGTTGAATGGGTAATGAAGGAGACAAGCCAGTAATGCATGAGAATAGGTTGGAGCGGCTTAGCAGGAGTGGTGCAGTGCATTGATTTCCTCTATCTGTCATTAGCTATAGTTCCTATATCTCAAGAATTGGTGGTTAGAGTAGGGGAAGTGGTGAGCCATAGGAAGTAAAACTGAGGTTTGAGTTGTTAGAGCAAAACAAAAAAATTAAGCGGAAGACTACACAAGAACTACACAAAACCCAGTCTATGCTTTTAACCCCATGCTGGTAAAAGTGCTTTGTGTTTACAGAACCGCCTGCAACATGCCTTCTCTGCCATCTCAGTTGATCTTATAAGATGTTGGGCCAATTTAATGCCTATAATCTTTTATTTTATTGAGGCCATAAAATGTAGTGTCATTTAGTAACACACTCTACCCATAAAGAGAGCAGATGTGCTTGCTGTTCTGCCACATCTGCTTTGTGGGCTGGAAAATGAACCAATGAACTCTTTTGATTCACGCAAGTAAATCATTCCAGACGAGTCAAGGCCCCAACCAGACCTGCTTGTTACCCAGCAAATTTGAAACTACAAGAACTGTCTGACTATTTGTGCGTGTGTGACAGTGTTTATGTGTTTGGTGAGTCACGAGAGACAGGGAAAGATTAAAGCACACAGACAAAGCAATGAAAAATTTAAAGGGACATTTTTGATTAAGGGCAACATCACACATACAGTATATTCAGACACACACATAAACACAGCTTGGGACTAGCTCGGAAAGTTGTTGAATTAATTCTCAAAAAAAGGTATTTTTGCAAGGATGTTGTTTTGCAGCAATAAATGAATTAGCTAAACAGCAAAGCTAGTGTGCACGGAGAAAGCCGCTAAGCTTCAATCTGCCTCTTGGATCTGGTACTTTATACAGCTTGTCTAAACACATTGAGTAGTACTAACCTATTGATGTCATATGTATGGGTGTGGGGCCGGAAAGATGAGACAGAGGAGCAACAGGTAGAGGATAATCTAGGACCACCAACTTTGCTATAATGAATGAAAAAGGACAAAAAAAACCTCATCTTTTCACTCTTTATTCCAGAGTTGGCTGGGCATCTTTTTCCATGTGTTATGTCAGTCTAGTTTAGTTATTTATCAAGGCATTCTAGGAGATTTTTCACCCTTTCCTTGTTAACTTATCTCACAGAGGTCATGTTTTAATTATCAGCTGTTTGTTGTTGTCTTAATGCCTTATAGTACACAGATGGGAAAGAAAGCTTTGAATAGTCTGCATAGGGAAATTACAATGAATTAGATTTTAACTCAGGCTCAATTTTATACTGTTGTAAATTTTGTGGCAAATGACTCCATTGTTAATTGTCTTTGTTCTTTGCTCTTTTTGCCTTTTTAATAGCCTTTTTTTTTATCTGTTTTAGTTTTGTTTTGTCTGTTTAACTGCATATTTATCTCTGTGCAAAACTTTTTATGCGGCTGTCTGTGTAGTCTACATCGAAAAACAGTTATTGCTGCTTGAGTAAAGGCTAGAAAAGACTTAGAAGTCAAACTACTGGTACAACTAGTCACACAATGTCATTGACAGATGGCATTCTTTTGATTGGCACAGATACAACCCTTCATGCCCTGAATGGGCAAAATCATTTTGCAATTAAAACAATGGGCTGCAAGACTAACTTTCTAGTTATCACTTGAAATGATCCACAAATGGCATTCATTTGCAGAGATGTGTTGACAATATAGTTATGTTTGTCAATTCAACTAAGTGACCCCCTAAGTCATCAAAGACATCTATGCAGCTATGTAATATTTAAAACCAGATGTCCTCTAACTTTTTGTTGCTGAACACGGATACAACTGTGTCATGGCTGATTCTTTCTTAAAATTTCAGCCTCACAATCACAAGGTCGAAAGTTCAAGGTTGATTTGAGCTGTCCTTTCTCTCTCTGTTCCTGAAATGCAGATATACAGATTCTTCTAGATTAGAATCTACTTTTCTTTCAAACTCACTTATCCACCAAAAGTATGCAACTTGTTCAGAACACTGCTGTTAGAATCCAAACCAGTTGCAGGAATTTTGAGGACATCACATTTCTTCTCACCTTTAGGTGATCTCACAGAGTGAGATCAAAAGAGGGGATGTTGGGATTTTAAATTGTATATGTGTTTAAACTGAAGGTTTATGACTCTCAGTTCAGGAAAAAATCAGTGGGGGTAAAAGGCTGAAACCAGACTCAGGAAGCATCCCTAACAATCAATTCTGCTTCTGACACATTTAGGAGAGCTGGATTATAACAAAATATACCAGAACATCTTATATTATAAAACAGAAGAATTGCAAAACCACTTAATGTAACAAACAACAAACAACAAACTGTATACTTATAACAACAAACAAAATGCTTGACCAACATGTCTTCATTTCTGTTGAAATGATGCTTTTACTTTGTAGCTTAGATTTATGATGCAAATCACACGCAATGTTTAAACACGTATACAATTTGAAATGCCAACATCGCCCATGCATGCCAAAGACAATTTTAAAGTATTACCCTGACCTACAACAGTCTGCCAATCCATATTGAAATAGTTACTTCACTGTTACAGTTTTACTATAAATACATAGTATTGCATCTTTGTCCAGTTTGTTGTTTTTTAATGTGCATTCTGTATACAGTTTACACATCCAGGAGTTAAGGAGCAACATTGTCATTCAATTGGAATCACGGTTCTGGCTAAATGATGATTAAATGTCCCATTCACTCTGTTTTATCTCTGATTTGGTCTCTACCAACTCTAGAGGGGCATATCTGCTTCTTTAGCGGCTATGTACCTGACTATGTTCACTGGCTAACCACAAACTTTGTCTCTTGCTGCTTGGTGTTAAAAACAAAGCTCTGTTTAGCTGAGAGGAGCTGCAGATTTGGGTGATAACTCTCTGTAGGTTAATGATAAATGTTTCCTGGTCACAATGTTTTCCATCGTCATTATACGTTATTACAAAAATATGGATTATAGTCACTTTAAAACAACTTTTACTTGACGGCAAATACATTGTTTTAATTAATTTTAAAACTTTCCTGATACAAGGCGAAGTATAATCAAGTATATCCACATAAACCAATCTTAAAGGAGAAGTCCAGTCAATTTCAATATGTAGCTCTATTGTTTGTAAATTTAGAGTGCTGTCAGTAGAGAGAAAAAATCCAAAATTAATCTGTTGCTGACTACATCGTGTTATCCTCATGCTAGAGTTAGCACCCAAAAGAGTTAAACGGGGGAAGTTTTAAACGTGTTTTTAGCCTCTAAAAATGTTCAAAATGTCATTACAAGTGCCTGCCCATGTGCAGTGATTCCTTCCGAGTGAACTCAGCAAATTTGACTGCAGTAGATGTGACAAAAAGGCATGTTTTGACTAGTGTGGACTTCACTGGAAAATAGGAAATAAACAGAGGTATGTGCACTGGCTGACTTAACAAAACTTTTATGCCTTTCTATTTCTCAAAATCCAAAATGACCATTGTGAGAGAGACTGGGACTCCACGTTAGGAATATTCTGACTGAGTAGCAAGATATGAATTTAGTTGTGATTCTGTGAGACTTCACAGATCCAATTTCTCTTTTTTAAACTTCCCCTTAACACGTAAAGGAATCATTGTAAGTGTGTGTGCTCAAATATGGCTTCTGAAAATAAAATAAAGCATAACACATGAATTAGTAAACAGACATTACTTAAAAAGTCCTCCATGTTTTTAGAGTTATGCAGCACATTTACCAGGAATCATTGTTGATGTCTACTATCTCAAACATCTCTCTGAGATAAGGCCATGGTTGACCGGGAATGTCTATTGCTATTTGTCTGCCAAATCCCTGGGATCTCCGTTTTCTTAATTTTCAATCATGTTGCCGTCCATATTACTATGTGCTAACGTCACCGCCATCAAATGGCAATGATTTGTCACGAATGAATGCCGCCAATCTGTCGAGTTGTTTTGTAGTGGTGCGTCAAAGGCAATGTATATTTCCATGCAGTTATATTGAATTTGTTATTGATGACGCAAAAAATGATAATGGAAACTCCACTGAAATTATTAAAAACTAAAGTAACGAGCCAATTTGTAAGATAAAGAGTATAAAGTACCGATTTTTTTGTTAAATTGTAAGGAGTAAAAGTAAAAAGTAGGCACAAAAATAAATAGTAATGTAAAGTAAAAATCTCTGAAAAATCTTCTTGAGAACAGAAACAAAGCACTTGTACGTTGTTACTTCCGGTCTTCGCTTGTTTTTCATTCAGTCTCAAATTTTAATGGTTTGCTAAATGAGATTTATACTAATACTAATATTTATAATAACACTGGAGCTGTCAGGTGGGCAACTGATTCTGAATCGATCTACAGAAAGCCGGGAAGCAAGAAGGGACAGAGGCTGGTTCCTGCAGAGAATCATCCACAGCTTCTCGTCAGGGCACAAATGGATGGTTAAAAAAAAAAAAAAAGTAAACTTCATGCTAGATACACTAAACGCTTGCTGAGGATGGGTTAGTTCATGAAAAATCTGATTTCAACATTTCTACAAGGTGACAGCTATTGGCAGACACAGTAGAACCAGGAAGCTGTTATGGCCTTTTAACGTAACACTTAGACAAATCCAATAAGCCCATGACTCAAGTACAAGAGGAATACATGCAGACACACAATATCAATTTCAATATGATGAATGGTATAATTTACATACAGTGCTTATTATCTAGTAGCGATAAATAAACAAGGCCCTTGAAACTGAGTGAGATCACCAGACATACATCACTTGAATACTTATGTGTGTCATTATACTGCTTACCAATGTGATGAATGCCATTACTTAGAGCCAGATTTACCTCATGACTTAAGCCTTGCATAGTGTTGAAGATTAACCATGGTGGAAAATTAAGAGAAAAAAAAGGAGACACATTTTTCATTCTCACTGAAATGCTAGGATGTTGATGATGACAAAATCTTCTGGAAAAACAAGGCATATTTTTCTGTTGTCACATGGGTGTGTAATACAGTGTGATCTTTGTGAGTTAGTAAGGTTGTTGTTTAGGAACACTGCAAACACAGTTTTTTTTTACTCTTCCTGTTTGGCTGCTTGGCAATATATTTCACAGAGGTTTGTGTCAACCTGTTCTCATAGAATTCTATGAAATGAACACCGCCCCTCAACTACAAATCTATGGCGGTTTCACAGACTCACAAAAGATTCCTGTGATGGGCCCATGGAAGACTTCTGTGAAATAAACACGTCCCCTTAAGTTAAGGAAAAGGTTGTGGGTGGGCTTACGGTTCCGTGACACGCGGGAAGAACGGTACGGATGGGTTTAGGTAAAGAAGAAAGCAACTTCAGAAAAACATAACACACGGGACACAATCCTCGGTCTCCCGGGTCTAAATCCTGTGTTTGACCCATCCACCACCCCAATCAACGTCATTACACGGATTTTCGGCCTTTCATACTTCTTGCTACCATAGTGGCTGCTAACGCTACGTCATCTTTTCATTGACTTTACATTGGTATAGATTTCCTTGATGGCCGCACAGACTTTTCACCCATTCCGTGTCACCACAAAGTAGTGCGTTGTTAACAATTTTTGATCATTTCACGAATTTCTGTGAGACCAGGCTGGTTGGTGAAGGCAAAAAACACAAATGTGATACAAAACATATAATCCAAAAACTGCATTGAAGATGTATACAGAATTGTAAGCTGTGTGTTTGTGTGTGTTTATACGCCAGTGTGTTTTGGTGTGCCTGTGAAAATAAACTGAACTGACTGACTGAACAAAGCCTTGTTGAGACCAAGGCAACATGACTAATCAGTCCTCCTGAGTGTAATCTCACTGAGAGCTCAAGACGGCATAAAGTTATGGACTTAATATACATGGTGGATTGACTCCTCTTATAACAATCCACCATGACCCCCAGACACAGACAGTTTTATTTTTTTTACTTTCAGTTGTTTTCTGGGTGCAGGAGTGAAAGTGCAGCAGTGTTGGAGTTAATGTTGTAGGTCTTTTAGAAGCTGTTTCTTTATAAATTGAATGCAATTGGGATTGATTTGAACTTGAAATTAGCTCAGTTTTAAATTGGCATGCAACACTTTACAGAAATCTTGATAGAAAGGAAAGGTTGTTACTTGTAGCTCAGAGTATGTTGTGCATCCAAAAGATTAGAGGACACTAAGAGTCCAGCTGCGGATAAGTAATTTGGTAAAACACTGTACTTTATGTGCAGTAAAGTAAACTTTTTGCAATTAGGTGTCAGGCAGTTACTGTATAATAATAATACATAGAAGCATTCCCAACAAATTAGAGAGTGTGGCCCTGGCAAAACTTGGAAAGTACAGTATATGGAATAGAACCTGTGTTGTCAGACTTGAAGGTAAATGCAAATATCTCAATCGATACAAATAAATAATTTTGATTTGCAAAGCAAATAGTGCACCTTTAAAGCTTTCTTTCTTTCTTTCTCACTCTTCATTTATCAATTACTTTGCATTTCCTTCTCTCCTATTCATTCTTTGTCTTTGCTCTTCTCCTGTTACAAAGGAGAGGCAGCAGTATTATCAGACACCATCAATAAACACAGCAGCAGAGAGTTCAGACAAAGACGTACACAAATTTACACAAACACCGTCTGTCGAATGAAGGCAGGTAATAATTGCTTTCTTACATGGTAAAACTATCAATAGTTGCGATGCCTCTGAAAGTCCATGTGCTATTGATCTTTACGCAGATGACAACTGTAATAAAAGAATTGAAGTAAGTAGGCCTATTCAAGAAAAACAATAAGGTAACTTGCTGGGGACAGAAAAATACAAAATGCTTACACTGGTAACAGAGCCTTGATGCAATATTAATTTATCAAGTGGTTCTGGCTAATATGTTGGCAAACAAACTCACTCATACTTCCAGTTATACTCAGTAAATGTAGTACAACTTTTTTTCTACCACATGGCATTGTTTTGTTGTTGATTACATCCCACGGTGCAATACAGTAATACAACATATTACCTTATATATTGATATTGATTGATTTCAATAGTGATCGATCCAACACAAAAGATTCTTTTGTACCTTAAAATAATGATTCCAAATTGTTTCAGTGGTTCATAACCAACTTTCGAATGAGACAAAAGTATAATGGTTATGGTAAGAGTAATGAACAATGCTGCTTACAACCTATAGGGGAGCTGAAGCATAAAAGTGATTTGGTGCCTATTGGAAAGGTACTGGTTGACAAACAAGTAGCTAATGTCAGAGCCTGCCTAATGTTAATGCTAGGTCTATAACGTTAGGTTAATTCTTGTTGGGTAACATAAGATTACAACATTGTTTAACACGCTCAGTTATTTTTAGTATAATTGTTTGGCAATGGTTCACAACTCTGGGCCACCATCTCCTATCATCATAGGGGACATAGCCTGGGGACACATCCACAGTCTACCCACAGCCAGCTAGCAGCCATCCTGGTCAGCACTTAACTCCGGTGCTAAGGACGCTAAAAGCAGTTTACTCAACCGTTGGGAAACAGACCCAGGCACTTGAGTTAGCAGCCAATCGTAACGTTACACCTCCGTTAGCGTAACCGGTCCCTGTTAGACTTTAACAAACATAAGCAAGTCTCAGCAAGGCAAAAAAATAAAAAAGCCCTAACTCATCAGTCCAGTCTCAACTGTTTTTTATCTTAAAAAAGAAAACAAAAAGAAATTTAACACAACTGTTGACTCAAGCCCTGGTTAATTTTTCCAGAATGCTTGCTTTCCTTGAAATGATCCATTAGTTCATTTCAATATTTTGTTAATAAAGAATGAGTAAAAAAAAAGAAAAAACTTTGCTCAGACATCAAAGCAATTACTGCTTAACCTCACTTTCCAGTTCTCAATCTGTATAACCTGCATAAGACCAGATAATACTAAAACATAAGTCTCACATTTTAACTTAATTTTGAATACTCTGTTTGCCTTTTGTGTTCATGCTGTTTTGACACACAATGTTTTGCTGTGTAGTTTTAGGTTGCAAATAGCTTTAGGTGATCACATATTTCTTAGAATTGTTTTATGTTATACAAAGTAAATCTCACGTAAACCTCTATGTATGTAGGTAGGACATATACAAGGTGTCAATTGTTGACCACACTTGCGACAACACTTGATACAAGATGCTAAGAGACAGACATGAATGAACTCACACATAATGTATATCCACCCCAAAGGGGCTATAAAAAGGCACTCCTGCAAACTAGCAATTGCCCATAACTTCCAGAAACAAATTTGTATCTGAAGGTGCCATTCTAATCTTTAATGTATACATCATGCATAGATTACCGGTTCATTAATCAGTCTAGAGACTTGGACCATATCCTTCCCAAAATTACCCAGAATGCTCAGTCATTACTTCCCTGATTAATAACTCCCTCTTGTGTAACCATAAATGAAGATCTTTTTTTATTGGCCTGGAATTGTGATTAGATGGGTTGTGAATGGTGATAGTGTCGTCAGTCTGGTTAATTGCAGCTCTGAAATAATTGTAATAATAACAAATGCTCTTGGGTTCTCTTTCTCTCTTTCTCGCTCTCTCTTACACACACACACACACACACACTCACACTCTCACTCTCCACACACCAGCTGAGGAAAGGACAGAGTATGAAATATCCCCATTAATGATATATTAAAGTGTCCCCTCTTTCTAATTATTCTCAATGATTACAAGCAACAGTTATGGGTAAGTAAGCCTACCAAAAGTCAGTTCACGGTACGAGCCAAAATACTGAAAGAGAGGTAAATACAGAGAGAGATAAATACAACACATACACAATTAAGATCAAGTTGTTTAGTTTAATTTCATTCACCTGTTCTCATTTCAAGCAGGGATCTGGGTCAAAATGGCAAACAGGAAGTGATAGAGTCTGGAGTAATTTATAGAGGGGAAGACCTGGAATGGTCCAAGTGTCAGCCAGTTCAGATAATTTGTGATTATTTTGACTCTAATATAAAAATGCACTTGACAAAATTGAATTTCTCTCCATCACTATTCACTAGAATTAAAGAAAATTTTTTAACACCCACTTTTGTCCAACATTAACAATTAACAAACAGATGAAATTATTTATCACCATGTCTCATCAGTTGTGCGTTTACAATTGAAATTAGGCATGTTTTTTTCTTTCATGAAAGTTCAGCTTCGGTTCATCCCTTCATGAACATGTGCCACACAGCAATACTACCTTTGTAACCAAAGTTAAACTCCAGTGAGGAAAAACATATTGTATGTTGTAAGGTAACCTGAGGCACAAGATTTAAAAGAGGGAGCTTGCGCTTGAAAGTTTATAGGTCGGGATACAGATTAACTGAGGGAATGAGTAACGCTTTCGTGTAAAAGCTTTGAGCAACAGTCAGTGTTCAATGTATGTACAGTGACTGAATGAAAGTTAAATTCAAGTACATGCGTTGATGCAGAGAAGAACCTGTTGTGGATTAATAATAGTGTGTCATTTAAAGAAGCAAATTCGAAAAGCTTGAACGATAAAAGACTCATGCTTGTGCTTAACGTCAAGCATATTTTGCATCAATTCATCTGAGAATGACTCAGTCCTCTGGGTTTTTGAATGCCAGTTACATTAAACATTTTTTATAATGCCGCCGCATTGAGGCACCACACACAGAGTCCCTTATACTGCTGTGATGACAATTACTATTACAATGATTTTGTAGGACTCAGTGATTACTGATAATGAAGCTTTTTTAGAAGCCCTTGGAAAAAGATGTTGGCTGTTTAGGTTTTTAATTGCTTCAAAAATGTTGTTCTTCCCAAATTAGCAGAATCCAATAGTAGAAATTAAGCTCATCATATTTTCATTAGACTTTTCACATGCTCTCTTTCTTTAATTGGCTTCCATCTGTCTTTTCTTGTCCCTCTGTCTTTACCTCAACTTCCTGCATTCTGTGTCCTCCATCGCACATTCTCACTTTTCATCTCTGTCTGTGTCCCTCCTCTCCTGCCCAGCTTTTTCTCTCCCTTTCACTCAAGTATTCAGGTGTAAACGAAACACCCTGATAACTGCAGTGGCTGAAATTGATGTGACACTTTCAAATTTACTCCAGTCCTTTAATACAGTATCTCCCCTTTCCATCCCCATCCCTCTCTTTCTCTCTTTTCAATATCCCACTCACTCCTCTCACTCTCATTCAGGGAGGTGAGCAATTCTAAGCTAGCAAAGTGATTCCATTCTGCAGGCTAGTTATTAAATTTGTTTGCAAATCTCTGCCCCTCTCGCCACCCACCGCCCCTCCCTCGATCTCTTCCTCCTCTCATCCATCTCGTCATCCCTCCCTACTCTTGGCCCTCAGCCACATTCCCGACTGTCATCAACATTCAGAGCCATAAAACCTACAACGCCAATGAGAAATAGAGAGAAATAGAGAGAGGCAGCCCAATGGAAACAAAAGAGGGAAAGAAAGAGGGAGCGTGAGCCAGAAGAGAACGGAGAAAAACACATTATTTCCTCAAAAAATAGCCAACTGCTATATTCTAAAACATGGAGCAGTCTTTATTAATCTCTTTTTTTTTTAAAGCAATTTGTTACCAATCTCCTTGTCTGCACTGGTGGGGTGGAAGTGTGGGACAGCGAATAGGGAAAGAGAGCAAAGGAGAGAGTTGACTGGTGAAAGCCAGGCGTGATAACACTAATGAAGATGGCTGGCTATGGACAGCACATGTCATACCTCTTTTAGGTGCACTACTAGATGAATATTTTTACTGCCGATAGAGTGGAGGGTAGACAAGTTGAGGTTTTAGGCACAAACAGAGTCACAGGCTGTCACATGTGCAACAGACAAACACCACAGAAACAAGCAGCATCTCGATTTCACAATACAATCCAGGAGAACCACACTATGCAAGTTCTACCTTGGACGTTTGCACTATGTGACATGCGTTCATGCATTTATGTATAAGAGAAGTCATAGGCAATGCAACTGTCTACAATAACATGTTGATGACAACATGTTTGCATCCAGGATGGCTGATAATGAAAAAAAGGTAAACAAGTTAAATACTTTGAATTTTGCAGCAATAAATATTGTGGAATTTTTAAGATTAGAATTTCAGTGTAATATGTATGTATGTATGAGAATAGCCTAACAGAGGATAACAAGGCAGATCTATACCAATTTTACACCATTTGACAGGCAGGGAATCATACTTGAAGACTCAGTCAGGACCTATAGATGGTAGTATCGCATAGTATGAAAGGTTTACAGATTCATTCTTATCAACCGGCTAACCTGTCTTAGTTTCCCTGACATGTATAGCCTGTAATATGCATAGATCCTTAATGCATTTTGTGGAGTCACAACTGGTCAAACCAGTTGCTGCTAAGATTGGAGACAGACTCCGGCAGAGCGGAGTGAAGTCTCAGTGACTAGAGAAGATGCAGTAACGTCTCTTGCGAAACAATGTCAACAACTTTCTTGCTCCCGCCCCCAGACAAATCCAACTAATAAGAGTGCTGGACATTCTTGGATGATTTGTAATGACGCAATTTTAGAATTTTCAATTTGGGACTTACTAACCAAACTGTCCGAGAGCAAATCGCAGTTTACTAACTCACCAACTGATTCCGACCAAAGCAAACAAACTATAGGTGTGAAAACACCCTTAGACACAAACACATAGGAAAATAGTGTCCAAGTTGAAAAAAAAAATTATGTGTTTTTAAAAACACACACATTTTCCATAAAATAACACTAAATGTTTTGGGTGTGATGAAGTGAAGAAGTGGTGCAGAAGGAGAAAGCGGGGATATATGGTCCAAATCTAAAAGATGTGGAGTAGGCATGAAGGAAGAGGCGAATGACATGACCATACCTCTTCCACCTCTTTTTTCATCTAGCCTCTCATCTTTTTTTCCGCAAACACTGCAGTTTCCTGTCTTTTACAACTCAAGGGAGATGAATCAAAACTCAGCCAAGATATTGTACCTGGTACATATGAGAGTACTTCTGGGCCTCAACCCTTGTGCCTGGGTTACACGCACGTATACAAACGCATGCAAGCACGCATGGACACACGCAGGCATGTGCGCTCGCTCGCACGCACGCACGCACACACGCACACACACACACACACACACACATTATTAATCTTGACTCTGACTTTCCTATGTGTATTATTCGGTCATCACTTAAAACTACCACTTCTAGTTTTGCTGTGTGCGTGCATGTCTTTGTGTGCGTTTCTTCTGTATCCCTAAATACACACTTGTGTATGTCTGTGCTTCTTTATGTGTGATTGTTGGCAGCCAGGTGCATTACCCTGTCAGAGTGTGAAGCCTGGCTCATATCTTACCTCTAACAGCCAGATAGGAAACTACTCCGCTTTTGATTCGAGGCGAGAAAAGTGGTTTAGCACACCTCACTCATATATCTCACCTTCTCCACCCTCTCCTCCCTGCACTTCTTTTTTACTTTTATTTGTCAATATCCTCTTATCCTGGCTTGTCTGTAAGCAGGGATGGAATATGAGGTACCTTAAGCTCAGGCATCATGTAAAGTCACCACAAAACCTAAAGGAAATGAGGAGAACACAGCTTTTTTCAGTGGTTTTACTGTTTATCCCTTTCTTTTAAAAAATAGTGGTTCAAATGGTGAGTCATGTTTGAATGTTCATGATGAATAACACCCTCAAATTAAAGCTGAAGGTCAGCATTTTTACGTAATCTTCATTGTTCAACCCTGTGTCTTTACGTACTACTTTGCAATAGCCAATATGTTTTAAAATCTTTTTTAGTAACATAATGAGAAAAGTTGCAAAAGGTTGATTCTCAAAATGTTTTTAATACAATATATATATATTTTTTTTTAAATACAATATCAGCTTTAAAGCAATGCATTTAATACAATAGATGCTGAACATGAAAAAAATAGCAAGTGCTTGAATACATATTCATGGAAATATGAGGACAGCCAGATCAGACAAATGCTAACTTCAGCTCTAACTTGCTATGATAATATTGAAATATTCATGTTACCTTTTTCTAAGCAAAAATAGAAATGCATCCCTCCCCCTTTTTCTCCCCCTACCACTCTCTGTAGAATTTTATAGTCCTGTTTTGGTTAAGAAATATTAACATAGAAAGTAAAGCTAATATCATTAGAGCTAAAGATTACATGGTTTCATCAAATGGGTACTTAATTAATTGACTATAATGCTAACTGAGTCACTTCTCTGTTATGGTTTTCTATGTAGTTTGATTTAGGACTAGCAAACAAATAATCATTATGTTGTATGGTAATAAACAGCGATAAGCTGACTCTAATAATAATTAGAGACTAGAAAGTAATGTGTTTATACACTGTAGGATTCTGTAATTGTATCTGTACAAACAAAAATAAACCCAGCACTGATTTAAGGAGGATGCCCTTATGATTCTCTGCAGAGATGGTATTTGTGATTTTTCATTATCATAGTTTTTTTTTTTGGGGTGTGCAGTTCTCCCTTTTAAGAGGGTCCAATACGTATCTACATTTTTTGTAACCTTTGGTTTGCCTGGTCTCCTTCTGCAATAATGCTTGTAGTAGGTTATAGACATTATTTCCTTCAGGAGAACCTAGGCTATTAGGTTATGTACGCAGCAGGGATGTCAGGTGAATGTATCAATTGTTAGATGACTATAAAGACAAAAGTAAAGACTAAAGGAGTCACAATACAAAATGGCACCCGCCGTTGTAAAACTAGGGTTAGGGTTAGGTTAAGCCTCGGTTAAAAGGTTGTGGAGTAAAGCGGAGATTATCTGAGTTGACTTTCTTAGTCATGATTATTTATTTATTTTACAAAGACACTGTAAAAAAGACACAAAAACCCTCCCATACAGAGAACTGGTTTGACACTAGGAGTCACACTCCACACGCTTCAAAAATCCTCCATTATTTTGACGCACAGAAAAATTAGATGTACAACTGGCCCTTGCTGTCAAATAAAAGACAGCACACTATACTGCGGAGCAGCGTCATAGCTGCAGAAACCTGATTATTAGGTAAAAGGAGCAACTCAGTTCAATATAAATTCAACATGAATCGTAAATGCGCATTCTGAATGTGTCCAACGGTGTCTCTCTGTTTGCTTTCCACATTTGACCATGCACATGCTCATTCATGAATGAAATTACTAAAGGGTCTTTTAATTTCACCTTTCTTTATTCCACTGTATATTTCATAAGCATGTGTGTGATGACTGTGTGTTTTCTTTTGCTAAACCACTAGCTCTGATTCCCTCCTTCACTATGGTCTGTGGCCCAGAATCAGCAGCCCTGCAATTATTGATGAGGTTCACTCATCAATAATTCAGTGATACATCTGATTAGCCAATAGGATTGATGATGAGGCTCTGCACTGAATCTTCAAACATCAATCCTTTACTTGCTCTGGGCTGTTGTTATCTCTCCCTCCCATGTCTTTCTGCCTTTCTGTCTTTGTCTCTGCCCTTATTGGCTGCTGCTCTCTCTTTCTTTCTCAGCTGGATGTTTTCTTCTTGTTTACTTTCTATCTCTCTCTCTCAACCTCTTCTCTCCCATCTATCCAATCACTCTGCATAACAGATATCCAACGGCCTCACTTCAGTGCTTTTTCAATTTATTGATACATGTGTAACTGGCTGCCACTTTGTCCTTAGAGAGAACCAGTGACAACAGGTGGCAAATGTCACTCTTGCCAGAAGATGAGTGGGAACAACAGAAAAAGGATGGAGGTGAGACCGCGGGGGTGGGTTAAACTGTAGGTGTTTGTGTCACGGAGAGAGTCAGGAGAGGTTGATGGACAGGAAGAGTGAGAGACTCAGTCAGTGGGTTTTCAGCTTAAACAGAGAGCCTGTTCCAAGACAGCGGGGATCGATACCTACGCTGCCTGCGCTCACAACCCTCATGAGCACAGTAGAGGCCCGAGAAATAAAGCGCATGGGTGAACCCCCAGCCCCCCCTCTTTTCAGTCTGTATTGCATTTTTATGTGTGCAGAGAGTTGTAGAGAGACCGATCAACAGAGAAGGGAGGGAAGGGAACTTGCCAGCGAAAGAGCCAAAGTGTTAATTACTTATCGATCCAATTTGGCAGATGACTCCCTAAAAATGTGGATGGCAGCTTAGTGCATGGCTCAAAAGAAGAGAGAGGAGACAATCTACTGTTAAAAAGTCTGTCAGGCTCCCATCTCTGCCTCACTAAATGTTTACTTCCAATTGACGGCCTCTGAGCTTTGCCTGGATGCACTGCTTAACACATCCTTATCACTTCCCAGGAATCTGACACTGTCTTCTCTCTGGTTTGCTTTCGTTCCACATTGCCTGCTTTCATTATGTCCTTCACATCTCATCTATACCCTCTTACCTCTCACTGTTTCTCCCTGAGATCCTCTGAACCACTGTCTTTATTAGTATTCCCTATGCCAGGGGTCGGCAACCTGCGGCTCCGGAGCCGCATGCGGCTCTTTGATCCCTCTGATGCGGCTCAGCTTTTAAAAAATACTTAATGAATATTTAATTAAAATGTATTTTATTTTAGTTTGTACAGCAAATTAAAGACATCAAGTCAGCTGTGGCCTCCTCAATTGCCCGTGATGAATCTAAAGACTAAGGTGATATTGAACAAATTGCGTTGTTCTGCCGGTATGTAAACTCAACTGGGCCACAAGAAGAAACGATCCAGTTGATACCACTAAAAGGCCAAACACGGGGGGGACGTCTGTGAGGCTGTCTTGAATTGTTTAAGAGCAAGGGGAATAACCCCCCCCCCGTGTCAGTGGTACAGACGGGGCACCGAGTTTGACTGGCGCGCACAACGGCTTTGTGACTCCTGCAGAAGTTGCTGGACAGTAAGTTGCTGTCTTTTCACTGCATCCTGCACCAAGAAGACCTGTGTGCTCAAACATTTCCTCCGGAATGCAACAGAAGTAATTCATGTTGTCATTCAGATTCTGAGCAAATTAGTGGCGAAAGGTTTAAATCCCTGTCAGTTCCGTTGGTTACTGGACGAGCTGGAAACAGCCAGAGTGGCTGGGAAAGCTCCAGGTCTCGTGGCCATGACAGCGCACCTGAACACATGAACACAGCTCTTCAGGGTAAAGGACGCGCAGCCCTGTGTGTCCTTTACTCTGAGGACCTGTAGAGGTTTTGCCATTTGAGCCCAGTTGACAGTGCTAGCCATATTTTACCAAACCGTGAACCCAACGTTTTTTGTTTTTTTCTGGAGGTAAAAATGTTTCGTTGCATGCAGAAAATATATATATTTTTTTCTCTGCAGTAGTTCATTGATTTCATAAATGTAACACAGTATAGTTTGTTTATAAATAGCACAAAGGCAAAAAAAAAAACGTTTCATACAGTGTTATTTCATCTAAAATTTCAAAAGGGTTTTGTCGCTCCCAGTGCTTTCTTTACTGTGTGAAACGGGTCCAAATGGCTCTTTGAGTGGTAAAGGTTGCCGACCCCTGCCCTATGCTGTAACTTTTTTTTTTTTTAAATCTCACTGTCTTCTTTACCTCTTTTCTCCATCACCTCTCTCTGTTTCTGTCTTGTTCTTTCTCTCCCATTAATTATGCTTTTAATTTCACTACCAACCACCCCCTTAACTAAATCCCCTGTCTTCAACAAATGGCTTTCCACCCTAATGGTTGGATAAAACAGCACCCTGCTGTGGACTTCTTGAACATCATCTCACTATTCCTGTCCTCTGCCCCAGAGCTGTAACTGTTTTTCTGGAAATACTTAATATATAATATGAAAAAAACATGAGAAACGGTTTTCCAGGGATACCCTCTATATAACATGAGAAATTGTTTTCTGGGAATATTGTAGCATAAAAAACAGATTCCCGGGAATACTGTCTACATAACATGACACTGTGTGGCGATCAGAAGGATTATTCTCTTAAACAACTCTTTTAAAATTTAAAATTCACCTTTTGGTAGTGACTTAACTCGGACAGTTTTCAAGAAATCTGAAAGAAAACCAAAAAGGAATGAGTATATAGATGGTGGTCAACACGCCCCCAGTTTGGAGAAGACAGGAGTCCCGACATAGAAGCAAAGCAATAGGGACCGTCTAAAAACATCAATATGTGTTTAAATGTACTATATAGTCTTTTAATATTTTCACCGCTTTACCTTGCTGTCAGACAGCCCCTTCCAACATGGAACTGAAGCCATTGTATAGCTAAAAACAGGATTTCTTCCTCGCGAAACATGGGGAGTTGCTCATCTACTGCTGCCTCAATCGGTTAGTATGTTTGTGTTAGTGTGTGATTTAAAGGGTTACGAATTTTGAATTTCCTCTTTAAGAGCCCCTTCAGATTTACATGGATTTCGGCCCTCTTTCTTCAGCTTTCCATTTTCAAAGTATGTCAGACCTTTTGCTGACATACTTTGAACTTTTCTACTTAATTCTACTTGTCCAGCCTAAAAAGAAAATCTTCCAACTGTTTTCTCTGGTGATGAGGAACATATGCTGTCTGTAACAGCAAGTAAGAACAGATCCAGATACTGGCCTGACAATGCACTTTCTGATGGAAATTAGGCAGCTGCAGAATTACTTTAACTATAATTAACAAGCACTCTTGTAATCAAGACACATCTACAAGAGAGAAAGTGAGTATTATCAATATTTATATAATAACAATGGATGAAATGATTCATCATGATGACCCACAGAGAATGATCACATGACTCTGCAGTTCCCCTAACCTTGCTGGAGTTAGTTAGTGGAGATCAAAAACAGTAATCAAATATTTACCTTACGCTCATCAGGGGGCTAGAAACGCAAATAATAATAACAATACATTACATTTATATAGTGCTTTATCAAAGATACTCAAAGCGTTTCAGGGGGGCCTACTCTCTACCAATGTGTAGCACTCACCAAACATCAGCTCAGTACAGAGGGAGGGGAACATATTTTTAGTGATAGGGAAAACAGGAGCACCCGGAGAAAACCCACACAGACACAGGAAGGGCATGCAAACTCCACACAGAAAGGCACAGGATGACTAAGGTTTGAACCCAGTATGCTGTGAAGCCACAGTGCTAACCATTGTGCCACAGTAACTCTAAATTAAATAGTGTGTTTGGGTACACAGCTGGTTTCTGCTGTGTGGCCCAAAAACAAATTGGCATTACATGTTTAATACTTCATATTCATTTTTTTATGTCTGTGTGTGATTTCGTGTTTATTTTTATGAGCTGTAGCCTCAGTTAGGTGGACAGCAAATCCCATTGATTGCTTTGACAGACCGATTTTCTGCATTGTGCTGGAATCAACATACTTCTTCTAAGACACCATTGGCACAATGTGACACACAGAAATTCACAGCTTTACCCAGATTTAATTAGTTATCTTGCTGTAGGATTTGGATGGATTTGAATACTGGACACTCATAGTAATGTGGGTTTTGTCTGAAAGTCCAAGATAAAAAAAGCAAAAGCCATACATGATTGATTACATGTGTGAGAAAAGGTAGAGGCCCTCCTTTTTCCCAACTGGCCTGACATTCCTTGTGACATTCAAACTGAGTACCTTATCCTACACACGCATACACGCTTACATGCACACTTAGCGTCTAAAGTCTGCAACTACACACGGTGCCGGCAACCGCGCCGTGATTCTTTTATGCATGATGGGTTTTTTTTAAGATAATTTTTCGGGATTTTTAGGGCTTTACTTGACAGGAAAAGATGAAGACATGAAAGGGGAGAGAGAGGGGGAATGACATGCTGCAAAAGGCCACAGGTCGGAGTCAAACCCTGGCCTTTGAGAAGTAAACCTCTTTATATGGGCACCTGCTCTAATAACTGAGCTATCTGGGCACCCACTTCATGTGCCTTTTTTATTTACACACCTTTCAGTTACTTACCAACTATCTGTAAACCACATAGCAAACAACGTAGCATCTTTTGATTCTGCTCCATAACCCATTCCATTCGCTTAACCCATACATTGTGCACACTAACACCAACAATACACTGATGGCACTTACTTTCACTTCCTGGTCCCGCATCAATTTGTCTCCCCAAGGAACATGAGCCCCATGACAATGGCCAGTTTATTCGCTGCTTGGGACAGGGGAAAGCGTTTATTTGAGCGGGGGAAGCCAACTAATAAATACAAAAATGATGTGTTGTATTGCAAGTTACATATTCTTTAATTCTAGGCAAGGAAAGAATATTATTACTATTAGTACTAAAATGTATGATGAACTATATTTCAATAAATGTGTGTGCTAAAAGATCTGCGGAATCACTATACATTACAAAACACCCTGTCACGTTGATTTTGACCAATTAGCTAAATTGAAGGGCTTTATTTAAAGCAAGGGTTTTCTGCCCTCGAGGGTGAGTCTGGAGTGTGTCAACTTGTTGAGATATGGTTGTATATGGAGAATTATTGAAAGAGAAGTTTTGCTTGTGCTATTTAAATTAAGAACCCTGTGGGTTAATTTTTGTTTTGCTGTGTCGCCATCACCGCCCAAACTCAGTGTGTCCTTGTTGCCACCGTCCTGGATGGACGCAGGCTGCAAGGCCCACTTTTCAAAATGTGAAATTCATTTATTCTCTTTCCAATAAATTCATGCACTTTGCCATTGACGCTTACGTAGTCGTTCCGTTGCACAGCATACACAATCATACTTCCCCAACAGAAAGGAGTCAAACTTTCAAAAACTCTATTTCCAGAGAAAATACTGTGCAGTTGATTGACTCCACTTTCAGTATTTACTTTTCTTGTCAGAGTTCTATGACTCCAGTTTAACTTTCTGACCCCAAACTAAAACCTCTATATCTTGGTCTTCTAAATCTTATATCCAACAAATTCTCTCATTTTTCCTTCTCTCTTTCTTTCTGTTGCTCTCTCTCTCAAGATGGAAGTTAAAATGAATCTAAATTAATGAATATCATTACAGCCTCTTAAATAGCTGCGCTGTATTACTAACCCTTCTCGGCTTTATCTCCCTTCGCACATGGTTCCTAGACAACCAAACCTTTCTGGGAGATACAGATAGAAAAGGCTAACTACTGTTTTATTTTTTTCCCTCCAAATGGAGGAATATGCTCACCCTTTCTTTCAGCTGGGGAGCGAGGCATTCCATAATGAGTTTTGTGCTTAACGAGGGCAGTCTAATGCCTTACGACATGTTTTTACTGCCGATATCAGTGTCCTACAGTCTGTTCACTTTTAGGCAACATGAGCCAACCAATGAATAACATTTTATATTGTTTTAAAAAATGAGCCTGATATTGTGTGTTTTTTCTTCTTCTTTTTTCCCTACAGGGATAGTTTAATTATGAATTAAATGTCCTTTAATTTAAGATTTAGTTGCAACTTGTTTTCCTCTAGAATATTAAGCTGCTGTATGTTCTTCTTCTTCAAAAAGCCATCGCTTTCAATAGCTAAATTATAACAACTGGACTGTTAAAATTGGAGTCCTGGAAATCCTTCAGAAAGTTAATAAGTGATTGACTTACTACACACAGTGTGGTTCGAAAGTTTGGGCACCCCAGGTAAAAATTTGTATTAATGTGCATAAAGAAGCCAAGAAAAGATGGAAAAATATCCAAAAGGCATCAAATGACAGATTAGACATTCGTATAATATGACACAAAAAGTTAGATTTTACTTCCATCATTTACACTTTTTAAAATAACAAATTTTAAAATAAAAAAATGGCTTCTGCAAACGTTTGGGCACCCTGCAGAGTTATTACCTTGTACTGTACTTAGAATTATTATCCATTTGTAGAAGCCATCCTCTCTTTAACTTAGGCTTTTTCACGGATGGTATCAAGTTAGCGTCCAAAATTTGCTAAAATTTCATTGAATCAATTTTTCCTTCTACTTGTGAAATGTTCCCTGTGCCACTGGCTGCAATCAGCCCTAAAGCATGATTGATCCCCCCTATGCTTAACAGTTGGACAGAGGTTCTTTTCATTAAATTCTGTTCCCTTTCTTCTCCAAACGTACCTTTGGTCATTCAAGCCAAAACGTTCTATTTTAACCTAATTGGTCCACATAACTTGTTTTACCACAATGCATTAGGCTTATCTATATGTTAATTTGCAAACTTCAAACACAGATTTTTGTGTTGTGTCTGTCTGGATGGATCTGCAGTCAAACGTGGGTTTTGACTTGCTTTTCTCACAATCCTGCAAGCTGTTATCGGATATTTTTCTTGCTTTACCTTCCACTGTTCCTGATGACTGCCATTTCTTAATTACATTCTGAACAGAGGATATTGGCATCTGAAAACCTTTGCTATGTTCTTACATCCATCTCCTGTTTTGTGAGTGTCAACTATTTTCAGTTCAGTTTTCTAGACAACTGCTTAGAAGAAGCCATGGTGCTGATTGTTGGGGCAAGGTCAGATGAGTCTGGCCATTTAAAACCTTAAGATTGACTTAAGTAATACAAATATTACCTGGGGTGCCCAAACTTTCGTGCCCCACTGTATGTGTGTTTAAGGAAGAGTCAATGAATAATGAATTAAAATTGAAAGATTCAAGCAAAGTGCTTGTAATGTAAAACACAAACTTTGTATTTATACACATTGTACTGTAAGTAGATGACTCATGATAACTTGAGCATAATTATTTATACAAAGCGCATAGTTTCTTTGTCCGCCATGAGGAATTCTAAGTAATGACAACAACACTGTTGGCGCGTCCACTCTAGAAGGACGAAGATAATTTTAAACACAGGATGGACTCTTCAGAAGAGGTAATTATCTTCACTAGAGTTTCTGCGAGGGAAAGTAACTGGATGACACAACCTTCTGAACATAGCCATACTGAGACATACAGAGAGAATTGTGTGGAGCTGATAGTCTTTATTAGCTTTGTAGCAAATCATTTGGCAGTGGCTTGAATGTAACTGACATCCGTTACTTTAAAAAAGTTTTGCACTAAAGTTCTAAACAATCTGGACAAAGTAATTTAGGCTTTTCTGAAACCTCTGATTCTTTCAAATTACAGCTTGTGAGATTTTATTAGTATTCAAAAGCTGTCTGGCATTTGTTACTTGTGAGATTAATAACTGATTTTAAAATTCTCACGTTAACTTTACTGTACTCGTACTGAAAATCAGTAAGGTGTGGCCTCGAGCTATACTGCAGACATATACCTATATGAGGTGCCATGTAGCCTTAGATCGTGTAGCTGTGACCGTCCTGATGTTCCATGCTCACACCTGGCTTTTGCCCTTTGTTGCTTTGGGCTGACAGGCCAAAAAAATGTATGTAGTTTCTTTAATTTTTTTTATATTTCTTCCTGTTGTTTTACCACAATTGTACCACCCTCTTCTTCCATTCTCCTTTTTATACTGTGGTACCGCTTTAATTTAAATGTTAGGCTGGTTTGTTTTTTAATCATCCCTTTAATAGGGATGAGTGAGACAGGTATTTACACACTAGTAAAACTTTAACAGTATGTAACAAATATACAGTAAATATATTTTTACATTATAAAATGTGTATCTGTTCAATTTTATTGAAATTGACGCTCACTGTGCAAGATAAATGCTAAGTTACATTGCATGTAGCAAAACTCTCTGTTCTTGATAAGCAAGAATAGGTATTTTCCTGCATTTTGCCAAATTGCATGCTCCAAATTGCTTCATAACAAGAGCAAATGTGTGAAATGTGTTAATGGAAATCAAAGTACATTACTCTCTAAAGAATCTTTCCCCATTCCACTTGACAGAAAATTACCAGCCAGTGTTGATGCCGTTCCCAGTGCTCTGAATTTCCTTACAGAGTGTTAAACCAGTGACACAGAGATATGATTGAAAATTGGACAGTAAATCAGCACTCCATAATTCATGTCTCTCCACTATAATCTGCGACCCTGCTATCTGGGTATAGGTGCAAGATTCATAAATATCAGCATCACCATAGTTAGATTTGTATTTATAAATATGTAGGACTTTTAATAATTCGGATAATTGCGATATAAAGGGAGCCTAACCACTTCAGACCGGTAACCTCAACTTCTCACCTGATGAAGACCTTGGAGAGGATTATATTGCAACACCTGAGAACCATGATGAGCTCCGAACTTAACCCCCTACAGTTTCCTTACCAACCAGGCATAGGGGTCGAGGATGCCATTATCTATCTATCACAGAAATCACTGTCACACCCAAAAAACACTGGGAGCGCTGTGAGGGTCATATTTTTTTTTTTATTTCTCCAGTGCTTATAATACAATACAGTGTATTGTATAATGCTCATGGGGAAGCTATTGGGAGTTGGTGTTGACCCCCACGTGTCTGCATGTACCATCAATTACCTCTTTGACAGACCACATTATGTGAGGCTCCAGGGCTGTGTGTCTGATGTGGTGTTGAGCAGCACGGGGGCACCACATGGTACAATGCTCACTCTTTTTCTCTTCACCCTTCATACAGCGGACGACATGTACAACACAAGCAGCTGTCACATGTTAAAGTTCTCTGATGATACTGCCATTTTTGGGAGGGTATCAGAGGAGAATGATAATGAATACCAAGTCATCAGGGACATGTGTGAGTCAAATCACCTTCACATCAACGCCAGCAAGACAAGGGAGATGGGGGTTAACTTCTGCAGGAGGCTGCCTGGTACTACACCGGTGAACATCCAGGGTGTTGACATTGAAATGGTGGAGACATACACATTTCTCGGCGTTCACCAAAACAATAAACTGGCCTGGTCCAAAAAACACAGACGTCCTGTACAAGAAGGGCCAAAGCCGTCTCCACCTGCTCAGTGGGCTGAGGTCCTTTGGTGTGTGCAGGACTTTTATGTAGTAGAGCTGGGAGCAAAGAGAGAGAAAGAAAAAAGGTAAACAGACTGGTGAAGAGGGCCAGCTCTGTTCTGGTCTGCCATCTGGACACCACAGAGGAGGTTACGGAGAGGAGGATGTTAGCCAGGCTGGCATCAATCATGGTCAACAGCTCTCACCCCCTACATGAGACTGTGAGTTCCTTCAGCAGCAGACTGACGCACCCTCAGTGCAAGAAGGAGCGCTTCCGCAAGGTCCTTCATTCCAGCAGCAGTCAGACTCTTTAATACAAGATCATAATGTAGCACTGCTAGCTGTCTCTGAAATATGAGCCATCACTGGACATTATTCTGCACTACGCTTTATTATTTATTACTCTGTCACCTCCAACTGTGCAATATCATCATTTCTATTCATCCGCACCTTTCTTGTATATACATCTGTGTTTATGTACTGTATGTTTATAGGATGTTTATTCTGTAAATATGTTAGATTTTTTACTTTTATTAGTGCAACTAGTCTATTTTTTACTTTCTCTTATATTTAACGTATATGTCTACTTATTGTGTATTTGTGTTATTCTAATGGGTGGATATTTCTTTCTTTGATCTGCTGTAACACAGAAATTCCCCAAGTACTGGATTAATAAAGTCTATCTTAGAATATTATCTTACCATGACTGACATCAACATAGCAGATGCTTAAATATAGTAGCTATAGTAGCTTAAACATTCTACAATCTCTAAATGCCATATGTCAAAGTATCTAGGTTTAGTTGGAGGATATGGTCAATGAAGGATATAAGAAGCAGGAGCCTCTTGAGCTTTAGATTTTTTCTTAGCTTTTTTCAAAAGTGCATTGATTATTAGACTTGCGTATTTGTGTGTGTGTGTGTGTGTGTTCCTGTGATTCTGGTTGTGGGTTTTTTTCTTTCTTGCGCCTGATCAATGGCCCCTGCCTGTGCTTCAGCTGTCTTGTAATTACACCACTGTCTGCAATGTCTGAGTGTTTAAAAGATCAAACACCGTCTCTATCCTCTCACAGGGAAAAGATCTAAGAAGAGTCAGCTGTCTCTATAAAAGGTCACTTGCTGTGTTTTTGATGCCAGACAATAGTTTTTTTTTGTCCCTGTGTTTTTCTTTTTTCTATTCTACTGTATGTCCTACTTTCATGTAAGGGGAATGAGACAGTAAAATGTCACTGGCATTCAGAAATGATTATTGGGCAGGTGGAATAGGTTGATGAGGTTAGACAAACAAGCAACCAAGAAAGAAAAGAATAAAAAAGTTGATAAAAAAGAGTAGTCTCTGATACTGTCCATGAAAACAATTTTTATTTTCACTGTCTCTTAACCCTCCAACGGTAAACATTTCCTGATATCTTTATCACATTATAGCTGTTTCACTCTTATTTATGTGTGTGTGTGTGTGTGTGTGTGTGTTAAAGAGTCTAAAGGTCCAGAATCTGTTAACCAGTTGCTTGTTGTGTGATTGGTAAATGTGACAGCATCTGACTATTACATAACACAAGCTTTGACACAGGTAGAAGTGATCCCAGTGTATGGAAGATAACTGCCATGATAAACTTGAACACACGCATGCGCGCCCACACATGTGCGTGCGCGCACACACACATACACACATGTGCAAGCACACACACACGCACGCACGCACACACAACTAGAATTAACTTAAATATAAAGTGGGAAAATCCAATATGATTGAGATCAGTAATTTACTAATTCTGAACACTCAACAGAGCGTTTGTATCAAAACTGGGTAGTTATTTACTGCTACATCCACATATGAATGGGTACATCAGTCAAGCTACAAGCTCTTCAAATCATTACAATTTACAGCTGATTCATTCAGCCTTAAGGAATAGTGACCTGTACATGAGGAACCTCTTTATAGAAGCAAAGACTACAAAAACCCAGGGAGGAACCCCACTAAGACAGAACATTTAGGGAATGCTAGTTTATGGTTCTCTAAAGGTTAGTTTAAACCAAACCAAAAAAAACACTTTTAGGGTACATTCCCTCCGGTTTATCACGTTCCCTACCCAAAAAGAAAAGGTAAAAAAAGATGTAGAGTGAATTAAAAAATGGTGGTGGCTATTAGGGGTGGAACGGTTCATGTATTTGTTTTGAACCGAAATGGTAAGGGCGTCACGGTTTGACACATGAATTTACACGGAGAATACACGGTATTTCTCTCTTGTGGCCGCCCAAATAGTCTTCTGTTTTGTGACTGAGGAGCAGCCTAGGGCGTGTAGAAGGGGAGAGGGGAAAGGGTGTGAGGCCGGTGTGGGTACAGATAAGTTAAGAGACAGTTTAAGAGGGACGTAAGGTCGGGTAAGAGACAGTGGGACGCAAGTGGAGAACATCGCCACTTAGCTGGCCTGACCCTGGGCAATATACTATCCAATACTATATTAGCTTTAGGAAGGCAGGCAGCAGCTTTCTGGGGTGAAAAATGGCCAGGGGACGTGACAACGTTGCTTTAATCAGGTCATTTAGTTTGTCTTTGCAGAGAACAGAGATGCTGTATTTTCAACTTTATAGCTGACTGTCTTACTTTGTTTACAAGTTACAGATGGAGTCTGGAGATGATGTGGGGAAATTATTGTTTACTGTTTACATCTTACACACTTCAGGCTTTTTTAAGCTAGCTCAATGGAGAGATTACATGACACTAGGTACAGCCTGAGACATAAACAATAATAATAAAAAAAAAGCTTTTGACATATTTGTCTTGCTTTTCCTTCCATTGTACCAAATTCATACCAAACTGTGATGTCTGAACCAAACTGTGACTTGTGTGTACCTTTCCACTCCTAGTGGCTATTGACTGTAGCTTGGCTATTTAAAATTGTGGGTTTGTGCAGGATGTTCTGTGTTGTTTCACCCAGGAGACTGGGTTTGTCTCCCATTTGAAAATAAAAGATCTATGTTGTGTTCTCGTAACTAGAAGTGAAGTAACATAACAATTGTCCATGATTTAACGCAAACCACAATCTTTTTTGTAAACTCAACAAAGTAGTTTTTCTGCCTAAACCTAACCAAACTGTAAGTGTTTTACAACATTAACAAAAGGTTCAAAACCCTGACCACTACGTACGAGATAAGAGGAAGGAAAACTATTTATTTGCATATTTCCTGCAACAGCCAGGCGTGTTAATTTATGAAACGCTCATAATATTAACTCCTATTAGAGCGTAGGAATACACCACCTATATTGTCAAATGGCTTTGAGGACTTGCTGAAATGGATAGTATGTTATTTCACTGTATTTATATCATACTGGTAACAGGCTATAATAATGTTTATGTACATTAATTTAGTACTGCAGTGTAATTTTAACCTAATTGCATTTGTTTATGTTTACCAAAAAGCCAACAATAGAGCGAATTTTCATAATTTATAGTTTGACATTTTGGTTAGTTTTGTCTTGATATTTTTAGCTGCTTAAACCTGGGCATATATCAGTGATGGTCACTTAAAAAAGGGCTGCTTTGTTTTAGTCAAGGTGCGAGCATCACTGTGGAAAAGCTGTTATCTGCTATCTACCAACCTTTTTGTGGGGTTAAGATAATAAAGCACTTGATCAGTCCATCTGCTGGGAACATATGGAGGAATTCGGTGTGTGTCCTTCATTACTTCAGGTACTTAGACAACTATCTTCACAAAAATCAATCTCCCAATCTACATTTTGTTTTTGGCAGCTGGCCTAGTTCATGTCAAATTGTGGATTTTTCGACTTTCCTTTATTCAGTTCTACACACGCCCCACCCCATCTTGCTGCTGTTATTTTCTTCTTAGGTCCCAGAGGTAGTTAAGTTGCATTACACTGGCACCCAATCATCAATAACTATACTTTTGCATTTTGTAACTCATTTGCTAAGTAATTGCACCTTTAAGTAACCATCCTTCAGTCATATCCGCATAAAACAAGATTCACATAGACATTTCTTTTTCATACATATCTGCATGAAACTCCTGAGTTATGCAACCTATTTAAATACACTCACAAACATAAATACATGCATTAATTCAAAGCACACTCTTGTGACTTTCTTTAAAATTGCTGTATAAAATTAAATGTGCCACCTGGAGCAAACCTCAACATTGTAAAGTGTTTAAACAAAAGATGGAAAACTGAGACAAGGTTGTGGTAGCAGCATGGTTTATTTCTAAAAATTCGATCTGCTTATTGTATTATTGTTCTTACCTTGCCACTGGTCCTTGACTTATCATATTTTCAAATTTTGGAAAACCTCTCATGACTCTGAAAGACTTCCTGTTAAATCGACAAATCAGGGGTAACACTCAAAGACACACCACACATGCATGAGTCATGTGGAGGACAGCAGCAGCAATGAGATGAGATCAGAGCAAGCTGTTCACTTACATTGTAGAATTATTTTCCTGGAGAGTCATTCATCACTTCAAATCATCTGCTATGATCTGTTTTATGAAGCACATCTGCTCAGATGACTATTTATAGGGAGCCAGGTGTGACAGAACATGCTTACACACACACACACACACACACACACACAAAAACACACACGCACACACACACACACACACACACACACACACAGACACAGACACACACACACACAGGGAGGCCGGCCAAGCTTCCACTAAATAGGTTTACTTCCAGTGAGACTTCCTGCAAAATTTTTGCTTAAAAGTTTCAGCTGTTAGCTAACAGGTCAACTTTAACTTGGGAATCAGCAGACTTATTCACATGAATAATATTCAGAATACATAATTGAAAACACAAAAATTAACAAATTACCGTAAACTGGGTGCTTGTTTATTCAAAAAGTCTTATTTTCTTTTTCAATAAGATTTGATGACGTTGAGATATTAGTTGACACTAAAGTAATTACTTTTAAATGTGTTATATGTGATTGGTTAAATCTTTAAAGTAACACACCCAACACTATGCCTTACCATGACCATATTTTCTTAAACTTAACTATAATGTAGGTGCTATGCACAGATAGTGTGGAGATCAAGAATGTACATTTATAGTCAAAGATAAAACCAACAAGTTGACAGCAGAGTGGGATAGTTGCGTATTGTAACTTAAGATTCTATGAGTATAGGCAAAGCCCTTTAAGAGAGCTGTTGCTACTGGGTTTATCCCTCGCGCATGCACAGTCGTGAAGATTCCTTTTGCACCCTTGTGCCCTGCACAGGCCTCTCTTACGTCCACTGTTACTGTATATCACAGCTGCTAGACCAGAGATCTGAGCTCAACATCAGAATTTTTCTTCAGCCAATGTTAGTGAAGCTGGTGGACTGGATCTTAGAAGGTTATGCCTCTACTCAGAGAATTTGGAGATACAATACGTAACTATTGTTCTATTTTGTTTAGGGTTATGGGTGAAGCTGATGTAGTCAATGCCACCTGTTAAACCAAAATCCACAAACATGGCATACCAGAGCTAATAGTTCATCACATGCTGTTAAGTGTGGATAAGACAGAGTTAATCATGGAGACACATCGCGCAATGAAAGCAGTTAAAAAAAAAGGGACGGAGATGCCCAAGATGCCAGTGTACAGATGTCAGCCACTGTCATACCTCTGAGGAGGGCCGTGGGTGCTGATAATGCTCTCATGGAGTGTGCCTGGATGTCATTCCATTTACACTAAAAGCGTCGCTGGTATGTCTGGGTGTCGCCGCTGGTGGTATCCTTACCTTACCTGACGGTCCGCCCGGCTGCCAGCTCAACAAACTGGGCCGAGGCGTGCCTCGCTGCTCGGGTGGAGATCTGGCGGAAGAAGGTAGTCGGTCTGTTAATCGGTATACCGCTGTTCTTTAATGTCTTCAAACTGCTTGTCGCTGAAGAAAAGTAGGAATCAGATCTCTGGTCTTGCAGCTGTAATATACAGTAACTGCGTACGTAAGAGAGACCCTTGCAGGGCACAAGGGCAAGAATTCTTCACAACTCTGCATGCGCAAGTGAAAAACCCAATAGCAACAGCTTAGAGGGTGAGCCTAAACGAAATAGAACCGACTGTTATTACAGGTCAGGGAGTCAAATAACAAAGATGTAATCAGTCATACATTGATGGAGATGTGTTTTCTCACAAAACATGTATACTATATAGTAAATATATATATAAAATCTTAAGGTGCACAACCATACACATAAAGTACACACTAATGCACACAAACACATGGTCCCAATGCCCTGTACAATTGATAAAATGCATGTATTTACATTAACTTATAGTCTCAATTGTTCTCAGCTTCTGTTTTACAAGCACATACATACATGCACACACACGCACGCACACACACACACACACACACACACACAGACACACACACACACACTCACACACACACACACACACACACACACACACACACACACATACACATGCATTGTGTAAGACACTCTGTTCAGGACTATGAATCTGCACTTGTTTTCTCAGTGCTAGCTTACCTCTGCTGTGGCTGACAAATAACTGTGGGTATACAGAGATAGTAACACAGGGAATGTGTGAGAGAAAGACAGCGATGAAAGGGAGAGTAGGACAGATGAGACACCGAAGGCAAGGAGAAAGGACACTGGGATGAGAGAGAAAAGGGGATGCAACAGAGAGAGAGAAAGAAAGACTAGAGGGAGAGGGTAAGCGGGAAACCCAATCTGTGAGTTGATGGGGCTCCTCAGCGCAGCGGCAAAATCAATTTGACTGGTGCAGCTTCTGCTCTGAATGAGAGGCAAGGATGATGGAGCGAGAAAGGGAAGAAGGGAGAGGAGATGGAGAGCAGGGTGGCTGGACAAGGATGGAGCAGTGGAGTCAATAAATGCGTGGCAGTAAAAAAAGAGAAAATGGATGGAGGGGAAAAAAATAGGAGAGAAGGAGGAGGTCAGAGTGGGGACAGCAACCACAGAGAATTTAAAGTTAACCCATACACATGCAGCCACCTGATGTTTACTTGTGGATATGAATAGAGAGAACTATGAGAAATACAGTTATTAAAACAAAAAAGAAAGGGAAAACATGCTGCAATGTGTACCAGTCAGTTTCAGGCAAATGCCATGGGACTTAAAGTGAAAGTTCCATTATGATCAAACTGGAATAAGATACTACAAAAAAGATGTAGTACTCCATAGTACTCAGTCAGTTCTTAGATCTGAATCACTTAATATATTGTCTTGTTCAAAATAACAACTGTAACTTAAAAATGTCATTTCTACAATTTACATAGCTGCTGACTGATGTAAATACATGAATTTTCTGCGGATCAATGTAAAGTGTAAATGTCCTGTAAGACCCGTGTCTGTGCAAAAGATTTTTTTTTTTAACCTTATCAATGGCAGTAACACAACTCATTGTCTTTTCTGAGGGTAAGGAAACAATATAGCTGACCACCATTATACATCTCTTTGCCTAAAACACAATGGATTTACTGGACTTGTGGACTTGCTAATTAGCTGCACAGCTTATTAGCTCATTGCTAAGGGGGGGGGGGACAATGATGACTTTCATTTTGCTATCAACAGGTACCAGCGCGGCTGGCATCAAGCTATTCTCCACCTACTCGGTTGGCTTTGCTTGACTAGCATTGTGATTAATGTGACTTTTTACACGTTATGGGGACTGCAACACTAACAGAAATGCTTTCATAGGCCTGGGATGGGTGCTGGTCTTAATTTAGACTTGAGTTGTGAATGAACCCATTCCTAAGAAAACTAAAAGCCAAAACGATCAGAAATAGTCTATTAAAACACTTAAACAAGTTTTTTTTAAATAAAAACAAAAGGCAAATATAGACATAAACAAAGTACTAAAATCCAAAAAAAAAACTAGTCAGATCATGCACAATATCTAAACTTAAGCAAAACAAAACATGAGTGGCACTCTCCGCTCTTCAGGTACACAAAGACCTGGGTTAGTGGGTCACTTTTGTTTAAAATACCATTTAAAATACCATTTAAGTATTAAATTAAAAATGACCAGAACTTACTAAATATTTTAACTAAGCTGCGACCAGTCATTAGGACATTGTAAACTCTCGGCCCCGCGGGAACATTTACGCTGGACCATGACAAGTTAATCCAAACAGACAACCCTAACCCTAACCCTAACCCAGGGGCCAACTTAATCTAACTGCTGGTTAGAAAGAGGTAGACATGTGAGGGCTAAAAGCGTTTTGCGAACTACTCAAGAAGGATTCCAGTTGTTTCTTATTGACAATATATCATCAACTATAAAACATTTCTTTGACCAAAAATGGTCGCCATAGTAGCAAAAACCCTGTAACTATCCTGTTTTAGTTGCCAAGTGTTTTTTACACAATCCACTGAAGGGAGTATCAGGGCAAAAGTAATAAATGGTACTATGTAAAAAGTCAATGTAAATTATATTCTAAATAATCATTTATTTTGTGGACTATTTTTGTTAAAGTCTGTCAGCTAACCTGGACATTAACAGGGACTCTAGCTGCATCTTTCTCTTGTGTGTGTGTGTGTGTGTGTGTG
The DNA here is from genome assembly GCF_013103735.1 of Etheostoma cragini. Classification (NCBI taxonomy): domain Eukaryota; kingdom Metazoa; phylum Chordata; class Actinopteri; order Perciformes; family Percidae; genus Etheostoma; species Etheostoma cragini. Next base: position 17,946,965 of record NC_048409.1, read on the forward strand.
TGTGTGATTGTGTGTGTGTGTGTGTGTGTGTGTGTGTGTGTGTCTCAGTGAGTTTTCTCAGTCACCCTATCCTTATTGTATCATGAAGGTTGCCATCTACTGCAACTCCTTATTTTCTCATTGCTGCTGACAGCCTCAGCCAAGAGGCTGCTATTTTTAAAAAGGAGTGGGTGACTGCGAGCTAATAAACGGCACATACATACACACACACACACACACACACACACACACACACACCACACACACTCATGTTAGTCTTGTATTGCAACAACAGACACATTCATACCACCTTTGACATTTCTGTGCTCACACACCTTTATGAAACAAAGAGCCACCCACATTTCTTCACACTATCATGTGTGTATCATGAACCCACACACATACACTCACAGCTATGAGAAACAGCACTTTCATTTCTCCGTATTAAGGCTTGCCTCTTGACTGATTTATTTTTATTTAAAGCTGTCTATGAATAGTGCTACTATCTAAATCTAGCGTACAGCTAGAAATCATTCCGGATCTAATGTAGCAGAAGATGTTACCACATCTGTTCTTGCACATTAAGGGGAAGAGTGGCGGACATAAAGACAAGATAGGAAAAGGATGGAGTACAGTATCCCTGTTTTCATCACTGCATTTATTCTAATTTCCCCCTCTCTGTCGGTTTGTTTGATATGATTGTCTCTCCAAAAATTGGCCTCCGTGGGACACAAAATTGTCCCGTGTCATGTTTCAAACGTGTTGTATTTCTTTCTGTACCAGTTGTCATTGTATAACATTCCCCTCCTGATCTCCTCTATGTGACAGATAGTGTAGCTATAGCTTGTCTCTTGGGATTGTGTGTTGTAGCCTAATTAGAGTCTCCTTCTGACATTAGTCTAACGTATGGCTATTGACCAGTAGGGTCAAAGACATTAGTTATGGTGTTCCTTGATGCCTCATTTATATCCCACCTCTAAATGCAGAGCAATTAGGCAGATTAAGGCAGCTGAGTATTCACTAAAGCTAATTGACTACCCCGGGATTGCACAATGTAAGATCATAAAAGGAGTTGGTTTTTTTAACAGTAAGTTTTCAAATGTAATGTTTTTTTCCAAAAATAATACATATTTGTAAAAAATAATGATTATGAATTTAAAAGTTACACATCGGTTGTCGTCAAATTGCAAAACACTGTGTTAGTTTAACTGTCCTTCAACCATATTGTTACCTCTCCTTCAAGACATCTTTTGCTGAGTGCCTCTATGAATCAAGTGGGAGTACCTTTTAATGACAACAGAATGTATTAATGTTCAGAGCAATGATTGAAGATTTGGTTTCAGAGGTGGAGGGGTTGCTCAATGTATGCTATATTATGAATTTCTGTTCTATTTATATTTATACCATTTACAGTTACATCTACTATGATTCTCTATTATATCAATGCATTATGTACATCATATAACTAAAAATGATTTCCATCCATACAAAAATGACGTAATTCTAGCATCTGTTTAGAAGGATACTGAGTGCGAATAAAATATGGATTGAATATTTGTATTTACATTTTTCTTACCCCAAATCAGGTGGAGGGGGCACAATAACTTTTTCCAGTTTTCCTGTCAGGTTGCATATGACCACAACAATCTCCACCTTGTATAATGGAAATCACACCCTCATGCAATATATCTTGCATATGTTAAATAACTGTCGGCCATATTCACCAGACAAATCAATCAATAAATGAATATCTATGCCCCAACCAATTTGTGTTTGCTGTATCCCAATTTAAGAGGCATATTTCTTAAATTTACTTACAAAATGGAAATATCAAAAGACTGATGAAGTCAAATGGAAAAACGTTACTTGTGAAAGAAATTCACACATTCCTTGAATACTCATGTGGCTCCTGTAAACATTTAGCTATTGATTTATGTGCACTTTAGTCCTTAAGTAACACATTCTAAAACATTTTACTGGACATGACCATTATGACATGTGACATTGAGCAACAGTGTGTGGGTCATGTGTAATATGTTGTGTTTCTGTGCTCTGGCTCCATGTCTTGCTCCTCTCTCTCTCTCTCTCTCTCTCTCTCTTTGTTGGAGTGACATTGAAACAGGCTGCTTATCCCTTGATCAGCGCCAGCTTCATTTGTCTCAATTAGCTAGGACAGCTTTTGCTTTTCTCGTGTCCACTTTAATTAGCTGGTCTCGCAGCATTGCACGTGCGTCAAAGACAGTGTGTGTATGTCAGTGTGGGAATGTGGGGTCGAAAAAGAAAAAGAAAGAGAGCAGTTTTTCACATCCTCCCTGACAAACTGATGCACACTGCTCTCACTGATGCACTCAAACGCAAGCACATACACTAGTGTATCTACATGCAAAGGAGAGTCTACACCTGTGTCGGTTAAGGAGCGGGGGGAGTGATGATTAACACCTTCTCCCATGTCATTAACAGGTTGAGTCTAACGTCTAACCTAAACACACTTAATGCTTTCTTCCCAACAACATCATTCAACTTTTGCACCTTGTGAAATGTGCTTTTATTTACTGGGTAAGATGCTCTTACAAAGGTGTTATTAAAGTGTGATTTCATCTTTGCTGTAAACACCAAAATACATATTTTTAGTTGTTTTATTGTTTTACACATTTTTTAAAGTGCATGTAAAAATAAACAGAAAGAAGTAGGCTGCTGTTGATACTACTAGGCTTGCAATTTCACATTCTTAGGATGTTTAATTTGCATAATACGTCTTCAAAACAGGTGCTGACCTTTAGTTTGATAGAACCCATTCTTTAGTGAGGAAAGTTACTAAGGAAACCTCTCAGCTCTTTCCCTTGGTGTCTCCATCATTTGCGTTGTTTTTGTTTTTCTTTCTCTTTCAGATCACATATCTTATATTAATTAATCATAACAGAAATTCAAAATTTAAATATTGACGGCCCCTTTTTCTGAGACAGTGCCATTGATTACACTCATCATTAGAATATGTTGAAGGTTCAATATGTAATATATTTACTGTAAGAAATCCCAAAATGACCCCAATGCATCATCAGATATTAAGGAAACATGCTTAATTTCCAGCAATTTCTTCTTTGGTAATTTTTGTTCCGTGACAGAATTTCTTTTTGCGTTTTGACCCATGTGTTGTTATCAACTGTTCAGTTTGACAGCCAGGCCGGGTTGCCAGATTTGAAAACGTAAACCCGGCTCACTACAGCTGTAATGCTAGTACAGCCATGAAAGCAGCAAACAAATAAACGGGATCAACAGAGATAGATTCTACCTAAAAAAAAAACGGCATGTTTCCAACAGTTGCGTGACTAGAGACGTAACAAACCCTGGGTAGATATTGGAGATGTATTTGAAAGATAGAGAAAGTTTAGAGCCAAAAAGGACGCTGAGTTGGCTAATTTCCTCCTGAACATGTAAACATTAGCTTCAGGTTAATTTATCATGGCAGCTAGGGCCGGGCATTTTATGTCATTTCAACCTTTGCATACACACATTAAATTATATGTCTATTGGGCTGTCTGAGTTGTTTACTTTCTCGCAAAAACAATTGAGGCACAGCCAGTGAAGTGATCCCGACTGGTCCTGGCTAACAACATCATGCTAACCCTGCTAACTGCTAACCTTGCCGGAGAACCAGGCCAAATGGCCACGACTGTTTACAGCGTGTAGCCTTTTCAGCGGCCGTAGCTGACAATGGTGACTTATTTTAAGCCAAGAGAGGGGGGCTGTAAATTGAGAAGAGAACCGTGAGTTAGCAGTGTGTTTAGCGATTGTTGCCGGAATTCTAACCCAATAAAGTGTGTTATTTCAGTCAGGTGGAAAAGGATGGCATGGTTGTGTAATTTTTAACGGTTCCTACCGTAATTCTAAGCCAAGGAAGTGTGTTTGTCTGTCCGGTGGAGAGGACAGCGAGGTTTTTGTGTTTTTAGAGGTTCTTAAAGTAATTCTAAGCCAAAACAGTATGTCTGTCAGTTGGGCACAGCGCTCCGCGTGAGCACGGGCTTTTATGACTTTCAATATAGCCAGCATCTAACGTTAGCTACCCCGCTGTGCTGTGAAGTAATGTCTGGCTATGTGAGACAAGCATCTAGCAACATTGTTGTGGATGCTACGGTCTCAACCTGGCAACCTTCGTGAACCTCGAGTCTGAGGAGGGGGCGAGGGAAACAACTCTTTGCAGTATTTTGAATTTGACTGTTTACACTGACTATAATAAATATATTTTTTGACCCTCTGATGGTATCCAAAAAGAGCCAATATTGCTGCATACAGTATTTTCAAATACATAATGGTAAACAAATGTAGCGTGTGCTCTCTTCAGTGTTTTCTCTTGTCTGCAATCAGCGTTTACATTTTACATTGTGGTAGTTTTGTTTGCATAGAGAATTCGTTTGAGGCTTGAAATACAGATGAGGAGAAATCAGCTGGTCCCTTGCTGCCTGTGGCTGCAGTGGAAATACAAAGATCAAAGTAGTAAGGCTAGACATACAGTACCTAATGGAACTGAGGCGAGGGATTTCCCACTAAGCAACAGGAGTTAACCCGTGTTCCTGCAGGCTTAGAGCCGAAGTGATCAATCTCGGTACTGAGAATGCATACGTACACAATGCTAGTTCAGGACTCAAGGTTATATTCTGTTCTGAAAGTCTCAAGTCATGGTTGAGGACCGAGAGAGATATACGCATGCTGGAGCGTCATTCTTTCATTCACATCCAGTACTTGGAGCAGCTCTCAGGCCCATTCTAACCCAGCTCTCTCTCTCTGTCCCCAAGCTCTGTTTTTTTATTCTCTCTTTCTTTTTTCGCCTTCTGTTTTCCTCTTCTCACTAGTCGTGGGGGGGCACTGTTTGCTTTTGTTATGTTGGACCTCCTCCTTGATTTGCTCTCTAGATGTTACCATGGAAACTACAAGACACTACATCACCTCAAGTAGAAGTTTCTCAGAGTGGTTGTCTGTGAACGTGTGCACGCAACTTTGAGTGTGGGTGTGTGGGTGCAGCTCTATGTCAAAACGCTGATGCTGGATTTCCGTTTTACTGACACTGAAGTGCGTAAATAGTGGGATGTCCCCACCTAAAACTGGCACACTCACACAAACACAAATGCAGACACACCCACACACACACACAAACACAACGTTATTAGTGCCAAGACGCTGAGTAACAATTGAAGAAGCAGGGGGGTAGAGATTATGAAGTGTAAGGGGGGTAATAGGGACAAAGAAAGAAACAGGACTATACTAGATCTGGAAACAGTTACCATGGTAACAGAGGAGATGATTTTACGAAAAGATGGCTCTTGTGTCATTATCCTACAGTATGTCAGAGCCTATAAGCACAGCTACTTCATTCACACTTGTTATCGTACAAGCTGCTACAAACATGCACACTAACACATACACCATACAGACAAACTAGATTACTACGTAAATGGAAATTTTGCAAGTAACTGTAAGTATGATGAAGTAAAAAGAGACTAGGAAAAAGGTTGTGAAGAAAACACCCCAAAAAAACCAGATCATAGAAGAAACATCTCATATTTTTGAAGAACAGAGGCAACTGTACAAATTCCCAAAGTACATAAAGAAACTCACACACAGAAACACACACACACACAGTGATCTTGTTTTATTTCAACTTGTTTTTGTGAGTTCTAAATGTCACTAAAGACAATTTCTATTAAATAAAAGTTATTTCTCCTTAGATCTTGTTTAGATAAAAATGCTTTTACTATATAAGAATTGGATCCCCTGATAAGGATTGTAATATAATTGCAATAATGTATGCATGTAAGTGTATGTGTGTGTATGTGGCTCCACTGACTGCAAGGACAGTGTTGTGACTTTGCAGATCTCAGTTCAGATCAGCAAGGCACTGTTCCTTTTTTAGTGCAATGGAGCGTGGGATTAAATGCAGACCCAGGATCGGCTGGTATGACTCACAATGTGCTTTGGGCTCTCTCTACACTGTGCTGGGTCAATGAGACAGAGTAGGCGATGATTATGAGGTGAGAGAGATACGCAAAAGCACTTCTTCTGAAACCACAGTGCCTCTTCATTACTTGTTCTATCTCTCTGAACAACCAAAACTAGTGGATACCATATACATAATGACATGAACATTACATCTGTGACGTCACTCATAGCTTTGTGTGGGAAGCTGGGTTGGTCAGGTGAGCAGCATCTAAAGTTGCAGAGTGTGATAGCTTGAATAAATCAATGCAAAAAAAACATTAACTTTAAGGCTTAACATGTTTTCAATGCAACCCTTTACAAAATCACCACTAAGGCATACTTTAGACAGTATATTAGCTAATAAGAGACCATCTAGTGGAAACAAAAATTGACCTCGTACCTCTTACAATTTAAGGGCTTCCCCTTCACTTCATACAGAAAAACATTTTCAGAGCCAGTATTATATGGCCATTGGAAGAATTGCATATTAAAGCACCTATCCATGGCAGACATGTTCAGTTTGTTGCCAGGGGAACAATTATATAGCATTTCTTTTGTGTTTGTACTAGGACGTGTTTACATGCTTTGATTTTTAACAAACAGTTAATCTTTTTCATACTGCCTATGGCTGCTGCACCTTTATTCACCTCTGTATGAAATGCTCTGCTGGACTGCAAGTCTCTTTAAGCCCTCTCTCAAAAAAGCCCTGTTCTGATTGGCCATCGTGTTTCCTGAAATGTCAGCTGCACCTCAATTTTGTTACACTAGTAGCAGCTGGAGCTACTGCAACAGAGTATTGAGCGGGACTTTGTACCGTGATAAATCACAAATAAAGGGTTCTAAACCAAATACTACACAACCGGATATGTCCCAGTAGTAATGTGACCCTGAAATTGGGAAGAAATTACCTGCATTGCCACCAAGATGACAGCTATCTGTCATTAGCAGGCAGCTACTTAATGGTTAGCAGTATGCTAATATTAAGTTGTAGTGGAACAACTTAAACCATACAAAATTGCAGATAGTGTTATGGGTGAGTGAGGATTGGACCCAAATGCAGAGATGAGGACGGCAGGCAGGTAGGCGGGGTTCAACAGGAGTT